>NC_135970.1:23411114-23671114 GCF_053455715.1 Rhinoraja longicauda
AAACAAGTCAGTGTGGATGCTATTTGAACAGCCTTTGTGGTAGGTATTTAAAGAAAAATAGGAATGTCTGAGAAACTGTAGGAAAAAACTGTATCGCTAATATGTAGAAACAAGGTGAGCACATTCATTTCAAATGAGATATCATGGCCTAACCCAAGAGGCAGTTCTCAAAGTTAGTGAAGTGATACACATTCGAGGTCCAAGAAAGAAGGTGAGGAAAATGTACCACATTGAGGATAGACATTGCCCTACATTAAACTGATGGGTGGAATGTGCAGGCTTTGAATAATCTTGTGGCACATTTCTGAAGGAATAGGCTTAATCCTCAGAGAATACTTCTTTCTAGGGTTCACAAATATGCTCATGGTGTAATAAGCCACACTTTATTACTGTTCTTTCAAACTGGAGCTGGTTTTATTTGTCCACATGGAAAAATCTTACAACATATCTGGAGCATGCATATCCATTTACTCATATGTAAAATATGGTATAAGGTGATTAGTCCATCGCTCGTCTTAATGCTCATTAAAGCAGCTCAGTGTCCCTGGTGATTCCTTTATAGATCTCTACTCTCCTCTGCTCTCCCATATATTCACTCCCTCTGACTCGCTTACATTCACATACACTTTTGTAGATCTCACTCTCTCACTCTCTCACTCTCTCACTCTCTCACTCTCTCACTCTCTCACTCTCTCACTCTCTCACTCTCTCACTCTCTCACTCATTTGTTGCAAGGAGCGACCTTTTTAAAATCTTTAAAATCTTTATAATAAGATGCATGTCCAATTTCTTCCACCTGTTACCAATTTTTGTAGGTATCCTGAACAAGAAGAAGCCATTAACCACAGCCATACTCACAAACCTATTAAGCCAATGCCAGCAACACCACTTGCTCCATGCATTGAAAGGAGAAACACAAGAACATTTAATCTTGGAATTAGGTCGTTATCTTGATGTTAGAGTACCAGGTGAATCACAGACACAAAATCTATATATTACTAAAACTCTTATCTTGTATATTTGTGGGTTTGTGGATATATTTTTCCCGAAATACAGCTGAAACGGTACACGATAGCGCAACAATTTTAGGCCCACCCTACTCACCATTCGCCTGCGGTCTCAATTGATCACATTTTCTTATGTTTAAAAGCAATTAACTTAATAAACTTTAATAAATGCGCTCCTCCACCCCGCCGTGAGGACCAGCGCCCGTTCTGGCGTGCCCCGTGCCTGACCTTCCTCCCGTGGTCCAGCGCGGCGGCAGAGGGTCAAACAAGATGGCCGTCGCCGCCGAGCTGCCGCTGCAGGAGATGTTTGCACCCAACGGGTCCATGGTTCCCTCTGGCCATCCGGGGCTGGGGTGAGTGGCTCCCTCTCCCCTTTCCCCTCCCCCCTCGCCCACCCACGGCCACGGAGGAGACTTCCCAGCCAGCAAAGAGTTCACGGGTCACCATTTGGGGAAGGGTTGCTGGGCCCACAGGAAAGGTTTGGACCCAACTGGTCCATGCGTGTCTAGTTGTTTCTAAAAGCTGGATCAAAAAACGTAGTTGAATAATAATGCACTAAGAATGAACTTGTAAAAATCTCCTACAACTTGTGGGGGCAAAAAAATATTCCTTTGGTTATTTAGTGCCCATATTGTTAACAGCACTGGCAGCAATAATCTTAGTACTTCAATTTATTGCTCTGTGCTCAAGGGAGGTGAGTTTGGGAGTTGTGAGGAGGATGAAAAGAGGTTCCAATATGATTTAGTGAAGTTGGATGAGTGAACAAATACATGGCAAGTAAAGTTTAATATAGATAAATGTCAGTTCATGCACTATGGTTCTGAGAAAAAAAGCTATTGTTTGAATGGTGATGGATTAAGAAAACAAAAGATGTAAAGTTGTAATAAGACCTGAGACTCTTTGTTCACCAAATGCTGAAAGCAATCGTTCAAGTGTTGTAAGCAGTTAGGAAGGCAAGTAGAATGCTGGCCTTCTTTGCAGGCAGATTCAAGTGCAGGAGCAAGTATGTCTTGTTGAAGCTGCACAGCCCTTTTGTGAGACCTCATCTGGGGTTTGGTGTAGGGAGGAACTGCAGATGCTAGTTTAAACTAAAGATCGACAAGCAAAACATGAAGTGCTGTTCTTCCAATTTGCGCTGGGCCTCACTTTAACACTGGAGGAGGCCCAGGACAGAAATATTTTGCTTGGGCAACTTAAACCCCAGCAGTATGAATATTGACTTCTCTAACTTCAAGTAACCCTTGGTCTCCCTCTCTCACTATCCCTCCCCCTTCCCAGTTCTCTGTCCTTACATTTTATCTCTGCTTTGTTGTTATCTCCTAGCTATCAATGATCTATTTTACATTTTCCTTGAACTCCACCCCCTTTGATGTCTCATTCTCACACCCTACACCTCTTAATCTCTGTGTCTCCCCCTACACTGACTCTTAGTCTGAAGAGGTGTATTAACCCAAAACATCACCCAATCCTTCTCGGCAGAAATGCTGCCTGTCTCACTGAGTTTTTCCAGCATTTTTTGTCTATCTGGAGTTTGGTGTGCAGTTTTTAATCTCCTCATCTGAGATTGAATCTTTGTGCTATGGAACAATGTGCAACAAACCTTTACCAGACTAGTTCCCTGAGTGGTAGGACTGGCATATGAAAGGAATTTAAGTTGATCAGGCCTGTATTCATTGAAGTTTAGAAAAAGAGAGGGGATCTCAGAGAAATCTATTCAATTTTAACAGGATTAGTCACACTGGGTGTTTCTAATGACTGAAGAGTCCAGAGTCAGGGGACTGTGTACACAGCCTGAGTATACAGGGCATACAATTTAGAACCAAGATCAAGGGAGGCAAATTAATTCATTTTATTTGGATGTTTAATATTTTAACTTATTACCAACAAAACGCAGCAGGCAAGAATGTATTAACACGGTGGTTAAATTTTGTGTTCTGTATTCAAGCCACAACCCCCAGAATTCACTGTTAGCACTCTTAGAACTCATCTCTTCTGAGGGCTTTTCCCACTCTCCGTAAGTGTTCCCAATGATCAGGCTTATTCCATTATCCTCTCCGTAGATCTCACTGCTATAGTTTACTGCGAAATGTCTTGCATTGTTTCCTACCCCCTCATTTCAGTTCTTTTCTATGACTTACTTTTTGTGCGTCACTCGCATTGTTCTATGGCTGGCATCATTTTGAACATCTCGTAGGTGTAAAATGAAAGAACAGGCTGATTTTACTACCTAGATCCTTTTTACCATTGACTGCAGTGGCAATTGAAAATTGGCTCAAGCGATCAAGGTTGCAAGTTAGTTAGCTGCTGTTCGAGTAGTCTGGGTGAATAACTTTAGTCAATTTGTAATGTACGCACTGCAGCCAATGTTGTATCAGGAATGAATAGTCATTTTCATTAACAGGCTCTCAAGTCAGCTGGCTTTCTCTCTAATGGTGGAAAAACTTTGTGGTGTCACAGAGCCACGGAGATATATGGCATGGAAACAAGCCTTTGGCCTAACTCATCCATGCCGACCAAGATGCTCCATCTAAGCTAGTACCATTTTCTTGTGTTTGGCCCACATCCCTCTAAACCTTCCCTATCCATGGACCAATCCAGTGTCTGTTGAATGCTGTTACAGTACTTGCCTCAAATGCCTCACCTGGCAGCTCATTCCATACACCAACCACCCTCTAAAAAGTTGCCCTTCATGTTCCTATTAAATCTTTCCTCTCTCCCTTAAACCTTTGTCCTCTAATTTTTGATTCCCTATCCTGGGTAAAAGCTCTGTGCATTCATCCTATCTATTCGCCTCATGATTTTATGCACATCTGTAAGATCGCACCTTAGCCTCGTACATTCCAAAGAATAAAGTCTGAGCTTATTCACCTTGTTTTCTAGTGAATTGCAAATGGAATTCAACTTGTGCATTTATCGTCAGACGTCATGCAATAAGACAGGTCCCTATTGAAGAAGGTAAAAATGGTTGTGTCTCCTGTAGGACACTGCCCTTAGCAGTGTTGTTCTCAGGGTTGAGATAATAGACCTCCAGCGATCACTATATTTTCTTTGGGCAAGTTATGACTCAAGCCATTGGTATGCATTCCCTTTAATGCCCATTCACCTCATTTTTTAACCAAAGTGCCTTGATGTGACACTCATTCAGATGCTGCTCTGATATCTTGGGCAATCATTTACCCTTCTTCCCTAGAATTCTACATTTGGTCCATGTTTGTTCAAGGCTGTGGTGAGATCTGGAGTGGAGTAACCCTGGTTAAACCCAAACAGGGATAGTTAGTGGTGTGTCAGTGCCACTTGATGGCACTGTCAATTACAGCTTGCATTATTTCATGATCGGGTGATATTTAGCCAGATTAGATTTGTCCTGCTTCTTGTGAATGAGAAATCCAGGGGCAATTTTTCACACTGATAGATAGAAGATAGACAATGCTGTAATTTATAAGGGATAGACATTTGTATTGTTCTGGAGTACATTCCTTCATAACTACTAGTATGATGTTGCCTTGACCAGTGCACATTACTGTGTTCAATGGTCTTAGCCATTGTTGATATCACAGGAAGTGAATCAAATTGTCTCAGAATGGCCTCTGCAATGGTGAAGCTTTGAGGAGGAAACTGAGAAGACTCCATCATATGTTACTTCTGGATGAATATGGGGGTGAATACTTCAACCTTTTCTTCAGCACTTACATGACGGGGTTTTCCATCATTGAGAATGGGGAAGTTCTTGAACCTGTCTCCTCCTTTTCACAGTTTAATTGTCCATGACTATTCATGCCTGGACCTGATAGGATGGTAGATCTAATTCATAAGTTGTTATATCGTTTAGTTCTCTCCGTTGCATTCTGTATTTTTGTTGTTTAGATTGCCCGAGGTTTTAAATCTGCACTGAGATAAATTATTATTATTTTGTTTGTGCAGCCACACAGCACAATCTCATTGTGATGACAGCACTTTATTTCCACAAGGACTGTGCAGAGGTTACTTTTACCAGTGCTTTCACAGCAGGATACACGTATTGCAGTTAAATTGGTGAGGACAAATTCAGGCAGCTTGATCTCTGCTGTTAGTTCCCTCTCTGTCTGTCGTAGACCTAATTATCAGTTATGTCCTTCAGAACTCAGCCAACTCAGTTTGAGGTAGAGCTAACAAGCCTCACAGTGAAGCACGTTGAGAACCCCCTCCCAGAGTACATTCCACTTGCTACTTTCAATGCTTCTTCCCTGTGTTCTTCAAAATGGAGGAACAATGGTTCATCAGTTGAGCAAAGATAATCAGTGGTTTTAGGGAGGAGGTTTCCTTCTGCCATAGATATACACAAAGTGCTGGAGTAACTCTGTGGGTCAGGCAGCATCTCTGGAGAATAAGGATGGCTGACATTTTGGGTTGGGGCCCTACTTGAGACTAAAGGTCCCCGACCCAAAATGTCACCCATCCTTTTTGTCCAAAGAGGCCACTTGACCCGCTGAGTTAGGGCGGCACGGTAGCGCAGCGGTAGAGTTGCTGCTTTACAGCGAATGCAGCGCCGGAGACTCAGGTTCGATCCTGACTACGGGTGCTGCACTGTAAGGAGTTTGTACGTTCTCCCCGTGACCTGCGTGGGTTTTCTCCGAGATCTTCGGTTTCCTCCCACACTCCAAAGACGTACAGGTATGTAGGTTAATTGGCTGGGTAAATGTAAAAATTGTCCCTAGTGGGTGTAGGATAGTGTTAATGTACGGGCTGGGCGGCACGGACTTGGTGGGCCGAAAAGGCCTGTTTCCGGCTGTATATATATGATGATGATGATGATGATGATGATGATGAAATCAGGGCAGGTATCAAATGGACCTCTGAGCTGGTTGATTTTGCAGGCGAGTTCCATAAAAATGCACCCGTTTCTGGTTAGACCACAATTTTTAGGAGAAGGATCAAGTAGGCTGAATCTCTGTTCAGAGCAAAGATTTAAGACATCAAAGCGATCCATTGGAGAAGACATGAAGTAAAATGGATGTGGTAAGAGAAACAAGACATGATACAAAAATGAGAACTGCAGAGTAATGTGTGAAGAGATCAAATCAACCAATCAAGTCTGTTTTTTTTTTACTTTGCAAAGCTTTACTGCTTTGCTTTGCAGCAGTCTCGAAAGGTTTACTCACTGACAAATTTTCTGCATTGCAGTTTTAAAAAAAAATCAATATTCTGAACCGACTTTGCAGGAAAAGTAGCATTGGGGATGAAGTTCCTCTACTCCAGCTCCTCCAAGCAAAACATTCTTTGAAGGAGTTGTTAAGAGCAAGATACACAGGATTAAACAAATCTACAGACTGCAAGAGCAGCAAAATGTAAGGCTTGTAAATTGAGATTTGAACTTAAAAGTGTGGGATATTTTCAATACATGGCACTTATCATTGGGCACTTTCACACAATTTATGGTCTTCATACAACTGTGTGGCACGGTGGCGCAGCAGTAGAGTTGCTGCCTTACAGCGCCAGAGATTTTGGTTCAGTTCTGACTACTGGTGCTATCTGTACAGAGTTTGTACATTCTCCCCGTGACCTGCGTGGGTTTTGTCCGGAAGTTTCGGTTTCCTCCCACACTCCAAAGGTTTGCAGGCTAACTGGCTTGGTATAATTGTCATTTTTCCCTAGTGTGTTAGTGTGTGGGGATCGCTGAGCGGCACAGACTTGGAGGGCCGAAGGGCCTTTTTCCTCTAAACTAAATTAAACTAATCTCTAGAACAGAGTAATAGGTGTATTACCAATTTGTAACACAGGTATGGCCAATATACTATATGTTACACAGCTATGGCCAATGTCTTACTCTACTCTGAGCAGTCACTTGAAACATCTTCCAATTTAACCACAGATTGAAAATCGGTCATTTCCATAGTGGCATAATATATAAATCTCCAGAGAAAGGGGTAGAAATGTATCCAGCATAGCCCTTACCTGAAGGCTACCTATTTGTGGCTGCATCGAGCGGGGTATAGTTTCTGGAAGTCATTTTGAGGTACTATCTTTCATGTGTTTGCCATAAAATGCTCCATTAGGTTGGATTCTGCAGTAATATTGCAATAACACAGAACTGATGGTAAAGGACATCTTTGCCACAGGTTAAACAAGCATTGACAGTCCCCAAGACCACACAGGAAGAGGAGATGGTGGATCTTGCTGGATGGTTCCCTTTGACAACTTTCCACATAATGTGGCAGAATGGCTTGTGCATTTCAAAGCAACAATCAATTTTTGTTTGTAGACATCAATAGGCTGGTGATGAGATGAGAAGGGCTCTCCCCATCCCTGGTTTTAGCAGCAGTGCAAGCTGCCATTGGGATGGTCAGAGGATGAGACCATCTTCCAGCTCGCTCAGGAATGCACATATGCCACGAAGGCATGGTAAGGTTTGCAGAGGCCTTGGGTCCAGAACCTGCGTGATGCTGGCATTAGTAGATCATCTGCTTGGCCTGCCCAAACCTTGCAAATATTCCAGTGCAGGGAGCTGACCACAACTGAATATTGCAGACTGGTAATCTCCAAGATCCAGCGTTGTGTGCTGAAGACAACATGGGAACCTGGTATGGCCAGAAGGAGACGGTTGACAGTTTAGATTTAAGCCCCATCCACCATTGCTTACCAAGGTTCTGGAACCCATGAAAAATTTCAAATGTGCTCAACTGGAGAACGTATGGGACCAAAACAATAATAGTAGCATGTCAATATAATGTGAACCTTGTAAATATATAAGGAATTATATCTCTTACCTACTTATTTTGATACAGAGGGAAACCATTCGATTTATCATGTAGATGCTGGCACCCAGCAACTCCATCAGTTCCATTCCCCTGCTCCATACTTCTCTCTCGGACATCCACCAGCTCTTCTTTGTTTCATTTGCCACTTGCCTAAATGAGGGAGTCATTTACTGGAGCCTTCTAATCTGCCAGTAGATTTTCTTGGGATGGGGGAGGAAATTGGAGTACCACCACCAATCCATAAATTAATTGAGAAAATGTGCAGGCCCAATATAGACTGCATGAGACAGGATCTAACTTGACTCCCTGAAGCTGAGAGGCAGGTGTGCCAACCACTGCACCTTCATGCCAGATTGTTGTAAATATGTAATGAACTGTACTTTGAGGGGAAAAAAAGTCACTTATAGTCTAAGTACTTTAAGCAATGAAGCAACAATACCCATACACATGGACCCTCAGGTCCACGTAACATTTTATTTCTAAGAAACAAAGAACTGCAGACGTTGGTTTATACCAAATATAGACACAAATTGCTGGAGTAACTCTACGGGTCTCTCATCCTTTTTCTCCAGAGATGCTGCCTGACCCGCTGTGACTTTGTGTCTACATTTTATTTCTCTATGTTAAAAACTTGCTTTACCTACATGTTGTATAATAAACTAGAAGACAGTCTGTCTTGAAACTGGTTTGGATAAAAGCCACTGCACACTTATATAATCTTTTGGTTGAACTGAAGAAATGTAAAACTTTCAAACTTTTGATGATTTAAAGTTCCACTGTCTATATTCTGAACAGAAATAAGCAGATGGCAGAAACCAATAGTAAGATATAATATGGAAATATTAACCTGAACATGGCGGTTGATTTGCATAGGAGAACTGTTTGTAATATCAGTGTAATCCCAGAGTGTTAAATCTGCCTCCACTCTGCTGACTTTCTCCTGTGGTTACATGTGGTTACACGAATCCCCAAACAGTTGGCAAAATAATAATGCATTTACCTTTCCAAAGCAAAGAGTGTTTAATGTTGGATTTGCTTAAAAATGTCCTTCTTTTGGAAATAATTTGCCATTAAGACATTGTCATTTGTCACATAAACTGAAACCAAATAAGATGATATTAGTTGCAGTCTACAATGAGATGAAGATTCAAAATGGCGGAGGTGCTGACATAGGAAAGGAACAGTGCTGGTTAGTGTGCTGGGTTCTTACCTCCCTCTACCTCAGTGGCACTCTGGGAACACCGAGCTTGGCTGTGGGAGGCGTCCAGGGCACAGAGACTGAAGGGTGGCCGCGTGAGGTGAGGGACAGCGGATTTGTGGATCAATGCCTCTGGATTGAGGCGCCGTTTGAGTGGGCCGCTGGAGGTCCTGCAGCAGCCTGGGGCTCGAGTAGATCAGACGCCACTCCGAGAAAAATATTCCCAATGTTGGGCGAGTCCAGAACCAGGGGTCACGGTTTAAGAATAAGGGGTAGGCCATTTAGAACTGAGATGAGGAAAAACGTTTTCACCCAGAGAGTTGTGAATCTGTGGAATTCTATGCCGCACACGGCCAAATCACTGGATGTTTTAAAGAGAGAGTTAGATATAGCTCTTAGGGCTAACGGAATCAAGGGACATGGGGAGGAAGCAGAAACGGGGTACTGATTTTGGATGATCATATTGAATGGCGGTGCTGGCTCGAAGGGCCGAATGACCTACTCCTGCACCTATTTTCCATGTTTCTATGTTTAGATAGGATGAAACAGAATAATCTATATCCCTTAACAATTAGATTATTTTCATATTGACAGGGAAGGGATCCAGTCAGTAACATGTTTTACTTGGAACCTATTCTATCACACATCTATTGACGCTACCTGCAAATTCCATACAAACAGTACCTGAAATTTGAATCCCTGGAGTTGTGAGACAACTGCAATACCTGCCATGCCATGTGCCAACCTTGGGTGAATACCTGGGGAAGGGGCAGAGAATTAAAGTAATCACTAAAAGATAAGGAAAGGATTTGAAGAAAAGTCTGTTCATCTGGAGATGGAATCCACTTTCTAATTTTCATAGAGGCAGAAACTGGATGATTTCAAGAGAGGGTTAATTGTAGATCTGAGGGCTAATGGGATCAAAGGATATGGGGAGAAAGCAGGAAAGGTGTACTGATTTTGGATGATCAGCCATGATTATATTGAATGGCGGTGCTGGCTTGAGGGGCTGAATGGCCTACTCCTGCACCTATTGTCTATGTTTCTGTTTCTAAGAAGCTGAGCACAAGGGTCAGACGTGGCTTGAGGCAGCATGGAGCAGTGGAGCAAGGGTGGAGTACATTAACCACCGTAGGCTGGCCAGACTGACCTTGCATCTGCAATCCAGTGCTTCTGCCTGGAAAACAGGCCTTATCATCAGGTTAAGACACTACATTTCTAATAACTTTGACCTGGAATCATACAAAATGGCATTGGAAATGTGGCAACTGTTGTCTCAGTGGAATCTACTATTCCTACTCTCTTATCCTGAAGTATGATTATGCTTATGAATAGTAACAGTTTTACTGAATTGTATGCAAAAACTGCATACAAAAACTGTACGCACTAAAATCCAGCTTTTGTGCACTGCTCATTTCAACTCAGTGGGGCCATTGCTTTCTTTCAACTTGCCTAGTTGATTGGAAAATGTATTGTTCCACAGTGTGACATCCAAAAGACAGTGAATGTTTGTTGTAGTATTAATAAGCATAATATTCAATAATCCAGCCAACTACCAGAGGGTGTCAGATTATTGGAGCTTTACTGCAGCTTGCATGGCCCTGGAGTTATAGCAACAGCCAAGTGTGTTTATATCACACTCCACGGAAAAACACTTTAGAGCATATCACAAAGTGGAGCAATAAAACTTCAGAAATTAGTGGATGAATCTAGGAGAGGGAAGAGAGAGATCTAAGCGGTAGGTTTTATGACACACGATCATAAGTGATAGGAGCAGAATGAGGCCAGTCGGACCATCAAGTCTACTCCGCCATTTAATCATGGTTGATCTACCTTTCCCTCCTAACCCCATTATCTTGCCTTCTCCCCAGAACCTCTGATAAACGTGCTAATGATGACAAAGAATAAAAAATTCAAGGAATACAGATGGCTGAAATGAGATATAAGACTTGAAATTGCTGGGAAGGGGCAGCCAATAAGTCAAATCATACAGGGAAGTAATGTCTTCAATTTTCATCTATAGAATCTTAATCAGAAAGTGAAGATAAGAGAGTGAAACACAGTTGAAAGCATTTTCACAAAGGGTCATTGTCAATTGTTAACCACTTCCTACTTCCAAAATTTCTACAAAAGCTTCCTGAATATTTCCAACATTTATAAATTACATTTCCAGTAACAGCAGCATTTTGATTTTGTAATAATATTTTTTTTAAATTTCAATCCAAAGAAAGAAAGGAAATAAGACGGATGCAGTCTATAAGAAAAGAGACATTTTAAAAGGCTTAATTGATGAGCGAGATATGCTTAATTGACGGAATTATATTAAGAATATACGATTGAGGATATAATTAAAGGTATCCAAGATATTTGAGCAGCATACAGTCTTCGTGATTAGATATGGTGGAGAAGGTGAAGGCAGTTAGAAATGAAAAGCTTGAAAACTGTCATGACAAATCGTGTTATAGTGGTTGACAACCTAGGAGTCCACTGAGTCAATTTAGTTTAGTTTGCAGTTTAGTTTAGAGATAAAGCACAGAAACAGGCCCTTCAGCCCACCGAGTCCGTGCCGACCAGCAATCCCCGCACACTAACGCTATCCTACACACACTAGGGACAATTTTACAATTATACCAAGCCAATTAACCTTCAAACCTGTACGCCTTTCGGGTGTGGGAGGAAACCGGAGATCCTGGAGAAAACCCACCCTCAAGATTTTCAAGAAGCATGGATGGGACTCCAAAAGATCAAGTTATGCAATGTAGTTTAGTTTAGTTTAGAGATACAACGCAGAAACACAAACTTCGGCCCACCGAGTCCGCTCCGATAGCAATCCCCACACACTAACACTGTCCTCCACACACTATGGACAATTTACAATTAAACAAAGCCAATTAACCTACAAACCTTCACGTCTTTGGAGTGTGTGGGGAAACCGGAGATCCTGGAAAAAATCCACGTGATCACAGGGAGAACGTGCAAACACCGTATAGACAGCACCCATGGTCAGGATCGAACCCGGGTCTCTTGCTGTAGGACAGCAACTCTACCGCTGCGCCTCCGTGCCGCCCTAGATGCTGAAGGATAAATTGCCACAGGATGATGGGCCCAGCTGAAAACTCATTCATCCATCCTTTATATTTAGCATCATGTTAAGCAGGAAGTGAAATCTCAATATCTTAAGTTATTAATATCAATAGAATGCTGGAAACACAAGCAAATACAGATATTGGAACCTAGACCTATCTGGATGCATTGACCATCCCTTTGCCTCCACAGATACTGTTTAATCTCCTGAGTTCAAGCAGTTTGCCAATGGCTCGAAAGGTGCATATTGTCTATCAGAGTTTTAAAGAGATAGATTAATACTGCACCATAGCTGCGAAATACCTTGAGTGATTGAAATTGACCATTGCAAATTATCTGCATATTCAAATATTAGCTAGTCACGCCTCTGTAGCTAGTTGACTCGATAAGAGAATGTAATTTTGAAGTGCTTGTTAAGCCATTAATGCCCCTTAGATAGTAGGGACTATGACTCATCCAGGCAAACGTCCAAGGTAGACACAAAATGCTGGAATAACTCAACGGGTCAGGCAGCATCTCGGGGGAGAAGGAATGGGTGACGTTTCGGGTCGAGACCCTTCTTCAGTCTCGACTTCTCCTCGAGACGCTTCTTTCGGTCTCGACCTGAAACGTTACCCATTCCTTCTCTCCCGAGATGCTGCCTGACCCGTTGAGTTAAGGGCCTGTCCCACTTAGGCGATCTTTTTGGCAACTGCCGGCGACTGTCAAAGTCAAAGCAGATCGCCAAACTTTTCTTTTACCCGACGACAGTGACCACGACAATGCCGAGTCAGGTCGAGATGACAGCATCTTCGGAAACATCGCAAAATTCCCATGCTGTCAATGCTTCTCTGGCGTCCTGGTTTTCGCTGAAATCACTGACGAGTCGTTAAGTACTTGAGAGTTTTGAACTATAACACCTTGTATGGGTTACTTAAAAACCAAGCTTCACTGTAACAAGGAATAAACTGGATTTACTTCCAGCTGTATTAAAAAAAAAATTTTTTAAGTGGTTCAGTGGATTTTTGTGAAAAGTGTGTGGGCATTCTTTGAAAATGTAAGGGAGATGCATATCTGGTTTCTGAGTTGAATATCTGGGTTTGGAGCCCACTTTAAATGTAATGGCTGAGGCCAAAAACATCACGAAAACTCCCACGCTTACCTGACCGTCAAACTGTCGCCTCCAATCTACCTGTCAAATGTCCTGACGGTAAATAAATTGGTTACACACAAGCATTTTATGGTATTTTTAAATGACTTTACTTATTTTAATATTATGTGCTTCTAAATGCATCTTAAGAGAACCTATCAAACCTGGGGACAGCATGCGACAGCGCCCACAATAAGCTACGATGCCTGGCGACAAGCCAGCTGTCGCCGAGAGATTTCAAACCGTTTGATTTATCGGCGACGCGCCGAGATCCACTATGATCCACTACGATCTTTGGAAGACTCCTCACGATCATGCCCGCGGCACCCCGGCGAACTGTCGGCGACTGCCTAGTCGCCTTAAAATCGCCTAAGTGTACAGTCCCTTAACGCCAGCATTTTGTGCCAGCATCCACAGTTTTCTTTCCTACAGGCAAACATCCAGGTACTCGTTCAAGAGTAAACACTCCTGTCTTCTCCTGCCAGTCCCTGGCTACATCTGGAGTCAATTTTGTAATGGTGTCTGTGAATCTGTGCTTCATACAAATGTAAATGCTCAAGACAAGATATATTTTAAAAAACATGTAAAGGAAAAAAAATCTTCATGCTGAATCCCTGCCCTCTGTAGGTACCTATCACTTCCAATAATAGATTTGTTCACAATGGTTATATCTGAATATTTTTCGTAGGAGTTTGCAAATTTGCTGCCATCTATCCTGAATTATTACATGTCAAGTATGCTCCGTTGCCTGTGAAGCTCTTTGGCAGGTCATGCATGCAAAAGATACTTGTAAAAAAAGCAAGATCGATGACACCAGACAATCTCACATATGCCACAGACAGAGTTTGAAAATTAAAAGCTCAACACACAAATTAACTTAGTACTTCGGATACTTAGTTTAGTTTAGGTTGGTTTAGTTTAAAGATACAGTGTGGAAACAGGCCCCTTGGTCTACCGAGTCCACGCCAACTAACAATCACCAAAACACTAATTCTATCCTACACAATAGGGTCAATTTACAGAAGCCAATTGATCTACAAACCTGCATGTCTTTGGAATATGGGAGGAACCGGATCACCCGGAGAAAATCCACACAGGTCACTGGGAGAACATACAAACTCCGTACAGGCAGCACATGTAGTCAGGTTTGAACTTGGGTCTCTAGAGCTGTAAAGCAGCAACTCTGCCGCTGCGCCACTGTGCTGGCCCAGCCCGCCCCATAAGTATTGCCGGTACTTATGTTATATTTTTGTAACTGTTGTGTTCGATAAATCACTGGATTCAGATAACAGAGTTTGATTCACTCAGTAATTTATTACACTACTAAATAAGGCACATACACTCACGTACCCTCGAATATCCCCGAACACACTCGTCTTTGGAGTGTGGGAGGAAACAAAAGATCTCGGGGAAAACCCACGTGGTCATGGGGAGAACGTACAAACCCCGTACAAACAGCACCCGTAGTCGGGATCAAACCCGGGTCTCCAATGCTGCAAGCACTGTAAAGCAGCAATTCTACCGCTGCACCACCGTGCCGTCCTAACATCATCAGATATAACTTGCACCTAACAAGATTGCAACTAGTTTTATGTAAATAAGTCACGAGTTTTTAAAGGCATTATGCCATAATATTTTGTATGTTTTAGTTAACTTCAATGCCAACAAATTGAAACATATTATTTGAGAAAAGAAACTGCTAGTACAGGTGGCGGAGGTACAAATCCTGGAAATGCTACATTTTCAAACTCCAAACTAATATCAATTCTTCTTTCAGTCATCTAGATGATTACCATGATTAAAATTCACTGAACAGAATTGATATCTGTCTTAAAATACAACAGGTACAGCTTCACTGTGGGAAACATCACAATGAATCAATATCTCGTAAACAAATCAAATTTGCCTATTTATTTATTTGCCTTGTGTTTTGTTATTTATTTGATGTTGCAGAAACTATTATTCCTCTTGAGTAAGCTACTTAAATGCAATCATGTGAGCAAACTCAAGTGTTTCCATTTGAACCAACTGAACTGCAGATCGTTCAATGCTTAAATCTCAATTGCACTAATTAGTTAGGATATGTGTTTGATGTTCACGAGGAATAAGATTAAAACCACGTCGATGATATCTTTTAATAACCAGAAAAATATTCATCCAGGAGATGTACTCACATGATTCAAGGGATGATCAATAAACCAAAAAAGAAGGGTTGGCCTTGTCAGCAGTGCCATCTCCTCGTAAACGAATGAAAGAAGTTAACCAGTCCTGTCACAGAAGAACTGAAGACACTAATCTATATTTGTACCTTCACAATATGTTAATCTTTAATGCTATAATATGTCTCAGTAGGAAGCAGCATTTATACAGAAATACATGCCGTGTGCTAAATAGTTTAGTTTAGGTTAGTTTACAAAGACAGTGCAGAAACAGGCCTTTCGGCCCACCGAGTCCATGCCGACCAGAGATCCCTGCACATAACATAACATAACATAACAGAACTTTATTGTCATTCGGTATAAATACCGAACGAAATTTCAGCAGTCACAAGACACAGCAAAAAAGAAAAGAACACAGGACACACGACCCCAACATAAACATCCATCACAGTGACTCCAAACACCCCCTCACTGTGATGGAAGGCAACAAAACTTCCACTCTCTTCCCCCCGCGCCCACGGACCAAGCGCCCACTATCCTACACACACCAGGGACAATTTTCCAATTTTACCAAGCCAATTGATCTACAAACCTGTACGTCTTTGGAGTGAGGGAGGTTTGCAGAGAAAATCCATGGAGGTCACGAGGAGAACGTACAAACTCCACATGCAGACAGCACCCGTAGTCAGGATCGAACGTGGGTCTCTGGAACTGTAAGGCAGCAACTCTACCACTGTGCCACTGTGCCACCTGAAAAAAATGTTTCTATAACCTTTCAGAAGTATGATTATACATGGAGTCCAAATGTGAAATTGGAAGTCGAGGCTTACCCTAAATTGGACACCTTTCCATAATGGGACACTAACTGTATTTCAGATAAATGCAAGAAAGACATATTTAAGAAAGAGAAAGAGGAATAAGAAGAAGGACCAAAGTCCGAAGGAACTACATGCAACAAGCCAAAGGGCCTGTCCCACTTAGGAGATTTTTTAGGCGAGTGCCGGCGACTGTCAAAGTCGTAGCTGATCGCCGAAATTTTCTTTTACCCTACGACAATGACCATGACAATGCCGAGTCAGGTCGATACAAGTTACTTTTTTTGTGAAACTAGCACCAGGCTAAGAGATGACACCGTCTTCGGAAACATCCCGAAATTCCCATGCTTATCAATGCTTCTTTGGCGTCCTAATTTTCGCTGAAATCACTGACAAATCTGTAATTATTTGAGAGTTTTGAAATATAACATCTTGCCCGGGTTACTTGAAAACCAAGCTTCACGGTAACAAGGCATAAACTGGATTGACTTCCACTTTACTAATAGCAGTATTAAGAAATTTAATTTTAAACGTGGTTCAATGGATTTTTGTGCGAGTGTGGGCATTCCATGAAAATGTACGGGAGATGCATATTTGGTTTCTGGGTTGCATATCTCGGTTGGGAGCCTACCTTAAAAGTAATCGCTGATGGCCATAAACATCGCAAAATTCCCACGCTTACCTAACCGTCAAACTGTCGCCTCCAATCTACCTGTCAAATGTCCTGACGGTAAATAAATTGGTTAAACACAAGTATTTTATGGTATCTTCAAATGACTTCACTTAATGTAATATTACATGCTTCTAAATGCATCTGCGACAACCTAGCAAACCTGGGGACAGCATGCGACAGCACCCGCAATAAGCAACAATACCTAAATTTCAATCCGGTTAATTTCTCAGCGACGCGCCGTGATCCACTACGATTCTTTGAAGACTCCTCACGATCATGCCCACGACACCCCGGCGAACTGTCGGCGACAGCCTAGTCGCCGGCAGTCGTCTTAAAATCGCCTAAGTGCGACAGGCCCTTAATCCTCTCGGTTCCACAACTTGCTGTACAAAGGCAAAACTGACCTTTGCGGTGAAAGTTGCTTGTTTGTTCATACCTTTATCAACACATATATGTGTTCTAATGGTCATCATAGATAACCGCTGGTAACTCCTCCAAAATCAGCCTATTCATTTTTGTGTCAGATTATGCCTTGTCAGGGGGACATAGTTCCACAAAAGTGATACATTTACCATCCAGAAAGCAGCAACGATGAGGAACAATTTCTACATTTACTGATTATTTCAATGCAGCCTGAAAAAGACTCCTTCCTTTAAGCCAATAAATCATTATATCTCACTGATGATCATAATGACTCATAAGCGAAAGAGAAAAACAGCTCATTTATATGCAAACACATTTTGCAACAACATAAGTGGCACCTCATTTTTCCCCGTTTTTATATTGTTGCCTGGTGAAAAAAATATTCTAATTCATTTGTTTGATTTTACACCATTTCTTGATAACATTCACTGAAATTGGGTTCATATTTTTTTGTATAGGAGAATTCAATTATGTAATGGGCAATTTTCCTGCACCAGCTCCACTGAAGCTGATTCAATAACCATGGCAATATGATATGCAACAAAAACAGTTTTGCAATATGTTTTCGTTTCACCATAAGTAATCGACATGTTTATTAACAGTTATTGTGTTGTGCAATTTGTATTTCACAAATTATAAACTGCTGTACATGGGCATATGAATTTCCCTTTTGAATGAGGACAAATGCACAACAAACTTTCCAATGGAAAATGTTCAAGTTTAAAGTTGATTTTCTAATTTAAGTTTAATAATACATTTATCCAGGCACATTGAGTTGGCTTTCAGGGGATCATTAACCAAATTGGTAGGAAAATAACTGCAGATGCTGGTTTAAATCGAAGGTAGATACAAAATTTTGGAGTAACTCAGCGGGTCTTGCAGCATCTCGGGAGAGAGGAATGGGTGACGTTTCGGGTCAAGACCCTTCTTCAGACTGATGTCAGGGGAGGGGGCGGGACAAAGATAGGATGTAGTAGGAGACAGGAATACTAGTGGGAGAACTGGGAAGGGGGAGGGGATAGAGAAGGAAAGTAGGGACTACCTGAAGTTAGAGAAGTCAATGTTCATTCCGTTGGGGTGTAAACTACCCGAGTGAAATATGAGGTTCTGTTCCTCCAATTTGCTCTGGGCTCACTCTGACAATGGAGGAGGCCCAGGAAAGAAAGGTCAGATTGGAAATGGGAGGGGAAGTTGAAGTGCTGAGCCACCGGGAGATCAGGTTGGTTAAGGCGGACTGAGCGGAGGTGTTGAGCGAAACGATCGCCGAGCCTACGCTTGGTCTCGCTGATGTAGAGAAGTTGCCACCTGGAACAGCGGATACAATAGATGAGGTTGGAGGAGGTGCAGGTGAACCTCTGCCTCACCTGGAAAGACTGATTGGATCCTTGCATGGAGTCGTTGGGGGAGGTAAAGGGACAGGTGTTGAATCTCCTGCGGTTGCAGGGGAAAGTACCTGGGGAGGGAGTGGTTTGGGTGTGAAGGGTCAAGTGGACCATGGAATTTCGGAGGGAACGGTCTCTGCGGAAAGCAGAAAGGGGTGGAGATGGGAAGATGTGGCCAGTAGTGGTATCCTGTTGGAGGTGGCAGAAATGTTGGAGGATAATTTATTGTATACGCTGGCTGATGGGGTGGAAGGTGAAGACAAGGGGGACTCTATCCCTGATTAACCAAACTGGAATATTCTGTGCTCTTATATTATTTGAAATGTATTTGAAATATCTTAGGAACTTCAAACGCTGAAAGTACCAAAGAGAATAAATTTGAAAATGACCACAGTTTTGAACCACTTTCAATTTCTATTTACTCCCACTACAAATAACAAACTATGTTTTTTTTTTAAATTTAGAAATGCACTAAACCAACTCAACATGACCACACTCAAAATGTTGTTAATAATTTGTTGATTTTGCTCTGTTTTGTGTACAATTCCAAAGAATGAAGAGAGGATTTTGAGCAAACTGTGCTTGCGTCATGTTCAATCGGTAGATAGAATTGTTCATTTAAATGATTCCTCTATATAGCTTGGACTACACAAACCGTTCAATACCTTCAACACGTGCTCATGAGTATCTAACACATGACAGCTTATGCATCTTAGAGAGGAGATGCTTAGAAGTTACAAGAGAAGGCATAATTGAAATGCAAGAGACTGCAGTTGCTGGAGTTCCGAAGCAAAGGCAATGTGCTGGAGGAACACAATGGATCTGTCAGCATCTGCAGAGGGAAATGGACATGCCATTTCAGGTAAATCTGAGGAAGGGTCCCAACCCAAAACATTGTTAATTTATTTCGTTCCACAGATGCTGCTTGACACACTGAGATTCTCCAGCACTTTTTTTTATTTTTGAGGGAGAAGTTATAAAATGGTTCAAGAGAATTTAGTTACATTGTATCAGGACAATAATATCTTCCTCAATGTCAGCAAGAAGAAGAAGCTCGACGTTGACTTCAGGAAGCATGGTGGAGTACATGCCCCAACCAGCATCAATGGTACAGAAGTGGAAATGTCTGAGAGCTTAAAGGTCCTTAGTGCTAATATTACCAATGATCTGTCATGGACTAATCACTGATGTGGCAGTCAATAAGGCACACCAACACCTCTATTTCCTGAGGAGACTGAGGAAATATCTCCGGTGACTCTTACGAACGTCTATAGATGCACCATCAAAAACATATTGTCAGATTGCATCATAGCTTGGCTAGGGAACAGTTCAGCCCAAGGCTGCAAGAAATTGCAGAGATTTATAGATGTAGACCAGTCCATCGCACAGACCAGTCTCCCCAGCACTGACTCCATCTTCACTACATGCTGCTACAGAAAAGCAGCCAACATAATCTAAGGCTTGTCCCACCCCTGCCATTCCTTCTTCTCCTTGCACCCATTGGGTGTTTGGGAGATTGGAGGGAGAAGTAGCGAGGATCAATGTCAGGCTATTGTCCCAAAGACTTGGAATCCGACATAAAATGCAGGAAGACATTCAGTCATGCCTCAAGTTTAGATTTAGAGATACAGCGCGGAAACAGGCCCTTCGGCCCAATGAGTCCGCGCCGCCCAGCGATTCCCGCACATTAACACTATCCTACACACACTAGGGACAATTTTTATATTTACCCAGTCAATTAACTGTACGTCTTTGGAGTGCGGCACGAAACCGAAGATCTCGGAGAAAACCCACGCAGGTCACGGGGAGAATGTACAAACTCCGTACAGATGGCGCCCGTAGTCAGGATCGAACCTGAGTCTCCGGCGCTGCATTCGTTGTAAGGCAGCAACTCTACCGCTGTGCCACCGTGCCGCTCAGATCAATTACCAAGTTACCAAGATCAATAATCAATCATTTTTAAATGGGGCCTTCCGACCAATTGTACAACTAGCTTCAACCAGGATTTAAATCTTTAAAGTCCCGTCATCCATTGCTGAATAATCTGCCAGGTCACAACCATTGAAATCATATTATTTTCCTCATTTGAACATGACTTCAACTCACTATGTGTAACCTTCAGCTCAATCTTCCTGGCAGCTACTCAGCCAGGACATCCACAGCACACAAACAGATTGCCTCACACATTCACTGACACATTTTCCACTTGTATGAAAAGAGATAGTTTTAGTCATAATAGGAAATAATATTATTGTGGCCACAACTAAATTTGGGGTTGAGGTCAGTGATAATAACTGTCCACCTGAATTACCCACCACCTGCAAGTTTCCCTTCATGTTGCAAACCATTCTGCTTGGAAATATGTTTCAGTTCATTAATCATTGTTAGTTCAAAGTACAGGAACCCTACCCCAACAAAAATGAGCTGTATATTCACCAGAAGAACCGCAATAAAGTACCGAATCATTAGCTTCTCAAGGTGATTGGGAAATAATCAGTAATATTGGTCTTGTCAGCAATGCTCATAGCTTGCAAAGCATCAACAAAGCACAATGGACAATTGTTTGGTCAATGCACATCATGCCCATTCTGGAAAAGCAAGGAGTGGATAAGAAGGGGCATCTTCCAATCAACACAGATCTTGTGCTCACTCAACCTACATGTCATTTCTAAGAGGGCAAAAATGAAGCCATGTCTTTGTTTGTTGTGCCTGGCTTCATGTTCAAGTCCACTGCAAACCACAAAATGCTATTTATATTTCCAGCTCCACCCTGGAACAATACCAAACTATAAAAGTCAAAACATAGAGTGTTAGAATAACTCAGCGGGTCTGGCAGCATCTCTGGAAGAAGTTTTGGGTCGGGATCCTTCTTTCGAGGGCAAGCATGAAGCCATGTCTCTGTTTATGGTGGGCATGACTTCATGTGCAAGTGCACATCATAAAGTGTCCCGTCTTGAAACATCACATATTCATGTCTTCCAGAGATGGTACCTGACCCTTTTAGTTACTCCAACACTCCGTTTTTTTCATATAAACCACCATTTGCAGTTCCTTGTGTCGATAAAAGTCAAGAGTCACAATTAGTTTAACAACCATGGGTATTGTGCTCCTTGTCTATATTTGAGGTTCTAGGTGTGGCTGCGGTAGTTGATAGATTTTAGTCACAATGCTTTCATTGAAGCAAGATGTCTTGAGAAATGGTCACCAATAAAGTTCAGGTAAGAAAATTACTCCCTCAAGATCTTTGATTGTTATGGACTGCTGCTAAGGTCTTTCATTTTAGTTTAGTTTAGTTTAGAGTTAACAGGCCCTTCGGCCCACTGCATCCGTGCCGACTAGTGATCCCCGCACATTAACACTATCCTACACACTAGGGACAATTTACAATTATACCATGCCAAATAACCTACAAACCTGTACGTCTTTGGAAAGTGGGAGGAAACTAAAGATCTCAGAGAAAACCCAAGCAGGTCATGGGGTGAACATACAAACTCCATGCAGACTGCACCCAGAGCCAGGATTGTACCCAGGTAAGGCAGCAAATCTACCGCTGCGCCACCATGCCACTCATTCTTTCCCATGCAGCTTACCCTGCACGATATGAACTCGCTTCATTCCCTCATGCTGAATTCTAAAACGAAGAGTAGAAAGTCCCCTTTCCCTGGAAGTTATAAACTAGCACAAAACTCCAACATCAACATGCAGACAACCAACAAGTTAAGTGCATTGAAAATGTACATAAATATAAAATCAGATCAAAAATGAGGTCATATTATCACCCGCAGATTTAATTCAAGATTAAGACTCGGTTGCAGCAAGACCAATGATGAATTTCAAGACATGAAATTTGTTTGATGATCAAATCACTAATTTCAGCATAAAAATATTTCATCTAATTGGCACCATAAATTGCACCCTGATTCACTTTTCTCTGAGTCACACCAGCAGCTGCTCCTTCACATAAACCAATTTTCTCATTTCTCTAAAATGTTATTTGTTTGCTTTCACAACTAATGCTTGATGATGTGCTGTGTTTTGCTGAATTTCCTGATTTATTTCTGGTGTGTAGCTTTTTAGGATTTTGCTGATCACACTTATTGGGCCAATCGCTGACTATTACTAACACTGTAGGGAAAAAAAAGCAAGGAATTCATAATTTTTTTTTCAACTCAACTCAACTAGAAAATTGTGTTGTTCATTTGTTTCTACTCCTTTGTCTATGTCACCAATTATCGCAAATATCCGTATAACTCCTATGTAAATTGTTCCACCATTCCCCATCTGCTTCAAGAAAAATAAAGTGATCTGTCTTAATGACTACCACCCTCTAGCTCTAACATCGACCGTAATGAAGTGCTTTGAAGGACTGATAACGGCTCTCATCTGCACCAGTCTTCTGGACAACCAAGACTTCTTTTCAATTTGTACACAGACAAAAATAGATCAATGGCCGAGGTCATGTTTCATACACTGAATTCACCTCTGGATTACCTGACACCTGTGTCAGGATGCTATTCATCGACATGCTCTTCATTGATTCATTAAGGGCAGCGCGGTGGCGCAGTGGTAGATTTGCTTCCTTACAGCGCTTGGAGTGCCGGAGACCTGGCTAGGGGTTTTCTCCGAGATCGTCGGTTTCCTCCCACACTTCAAAGATGTACATGTTTGTAGGTTTGTGGACTTGTATACTTGGTATAAGTGTAAATTGTCCCTCGTGTGTGTAGGTTTATGTTAATGTGCGGGGATCGCAGGTCGGTGCGGGTTTGGTGGGCCGAAGGGCTTGTTACCGCACTGCATCTCTAAACTAAACTAATAACTAAGACTAGAGCTCAGCCAACTGGCTTCTGGATCTCCTGACCAGCAGACCTCAGTCATTTACGAGCAGAGGGGACAAAACTGGTAAAGAACGGTGGGGTTGAGGCCAAGCTTACCAGTGCGGAAGGGTGACTGGAAGATGGGTGGAGATAGTGGTATTTTACCTTGAACCTTTGTTAGCCTATGGGGCCTGTCCCACTTAGGCGATTTTAAGGCGACTGCTGGTGACTAGGCTGTCGCTGACAGTTCGCCGGGGTGTCGCGGGCATGATCGTGAGGAATCTTCCAAAAATCGTAGTGGATCTCGGCGCGTCACTGAGAAATCATCCGGTTTGAAATTTCTCAGCGACGGCTGGCTTGTCGACAGGTATCGTTGTTTATTGCGGGCGCTGTCGCATGCTGTCCCCAGGTTTGATAGATTCTCTTAGATGCATTTAGAAGCACATAATATTAAAATAAGTAAAGTCATTTCCAAATACCATAAAATGCTTGTGTTTAACCAATTTATTTACCGTCAGGACATTTGACAGGTAGATTGGAAGGTGACAGTTTGACAGTCAGGTAAGCGTGGGAATTTTTGCAATGTTTATGGCCATCAGCCA
Organism: Rhinoraja longicauda; assembly: GCF_053455715.1. Taxonomy (NCBI): domain Eukaryota; kingdom Metazoa; phylum Chordata; class Chondrichthyes; order Rajiformes; family Arhynchobatidae; genus Rhinoraja; species Rhinoraja longicauda. Next base: position 23,435,135 of record NC_135970.1, read on the forward strand.
TTATATTTAAAGTGGGCTCCCAACCCAGATATGCAACCCAGAAACCAGATATGCATCTCCCGTACATTTTCAAAGAATGCCCACACACTTTTCACAAAAATCCACTTAACCACTTTAAGAAAAATAAAATTAATACTGCTATTAGTAAACTGGAAGTAAATCCAGTTTATGCCATGGTTTTCAAGTAACCCATACAAGATGTTATATTTCAAAACTCTCAAGTACTTACCGACTTGTCAGTGATTTCAGCGAAAATTAGCACGCCGGAGAAGCATTGACAGCGTGGGAATTTCGCGATGTTTCCAAAGACGGTGTAATCGCAACCTGACTCGGCATTGTCGTGGTGATTGTCGTCGGGTAAAAGAAAAGCTTGGCGATCTGCTACGACTTTGACAGTCGCCGGCAGTCGCCAAAAAAATCGCCTAAGTGGGACTATTAACTATACGTTAACTCCACCCATCTTCCAATTACCCTTCCTCACTGGTTTGCTTAATGAAAACCCAGGATTACCTGTGGGTGAATATTGCAAGGATTTTTCTGTTATACATCTGCAAATATCATAGGCCAAAAATCGAAGCACTGTTAACAAGACCAGCTTTGGTCACAACATTTTCCAGAGTTGATTTCTGGCAGAGTAGGAAGACATTTGAATTCAGGTGTGTACTCGTTGCAGGTGTGGAAGATGATAGAGTACACACCAAAGATAATAGAGCGGAGCAAGATAGACCACTCTGTTGAAATCACCTATACTGAAGTGTAGTACGCAAAGGAGCCATTTTAGTAAGCAAAACCCGCCGTTCGTTATGCCTTTCGTAGTGTAATCAGTGTTTTGAGGGAACAGTATGTGTGATGATACCATAAAAATGCAGAATATTCCTTATCTATCAATTCACAGATTTTTGTTATTTTTCTTTTTAAATGTTTCTGCAAGTTTCTGCCTACTAAAATGGTGCCATGACATACTACGGTTTTTAGGGTCAAGTGGTCTATCTTGCTATGCTCTATTATCTTTGGTACACACTGACGGAAATTGGGACATTCCTTTCCACAAATCCCCCACAGATAGCCACACTGGATTATGAATGAGTGACAATATGTGTGTGGCTCAATGTAATGGGCGATGAATGAGAAGATGAGTTGAGGTGAAAAGGAAGATTAATGCCAAAGCATTAATCAAAAGCAAAAATACGGAACATGCTAGAAATTGTGAAATGAAATTAGAAAATTGTGGAGTAGGTGAAGGCAACAATTCTGAAGAATGATACAGAGTTAGCATTTCAGACCAAAACACTCCTGAAGTGTCAAATCTTTGCCAGTCTTCACAGATGCCACCTGACATGTCGTGAATATCTGGGGTTTTTTGGAGGTGCTAGGTCTTGTAATAATGTAAAAAATTTCAAAGTGCTGTAGTAACTCAGTGGGTCAGGCAGCATATATGAAGGACATGGGTAAACCATGTTTTGCAGGGGGACACTTCTTCAGACAGAAGTAGGGACCCAACCTGAAAGGTCCTCCAGGGATGCTTCCTGACCTGCTGGGTTACTCCAGCGCTCGTGCTTTTTTTTTTGCAAACCAGCACCTTGTAATAGTTTCTTGTAAATCATTGTAATACTGCAGCAGCGTATAGCATCTCCACATAACATTATTTAAACTATGTTAGATTAATGTAGTATTTACAGCTATTTGGAAAACTCTGGTTACTGTATATTGCGTAAAGAAGGAATGGTCTCTCTATAACAAGCATCTGCAGTTCCCTGCTTCTACATAATGGGCACTCTAATGTGAGAGACAAACCTGGAGTCAGGGGAACTGAATTAAACAATGGTGCTGAGAAAAGATAAAGTGGACATGTTCGTTGCCCAATTGTTTTGGATGTTTGTCTTTGTCAGGGAATGCAAGGAAAATTCCAACATTGCTTAAAAGAATAAACAAGCATATATTAAATGCACTTGTGAAATGTAAAGTGTAAAGGAAATGTGTGAAACTTGAGGTCGCTGGAGAAATCAAAAGACAGAGAAATACAGTGTTAAGGTCCACCTGCTTGGAGACTGAAGAAGGGCCCTGATCCAAAATTTCACCAATCCATGTATCCAGATTTGAGACCAATCGAGTTTGGACCAAACCAAATCTGCTCTCACCTAAACCTATATCCTTTTGTTCTGGACTCCTCTGCCCCAGGAAAATAAACATTCTGACTACCTATCCTATCTTTCTCCATCATAATTTTGTAAACCTCTATCATGCCAACCTCATACACTCCAGTGAGAATAAACTCAGCCTATCCAATCTCCCCTTATAACTACAACCCTCCATTCCAGGCAACATTCTACTGAATCTCTTTTGTGCTCTCTCTAATGCTATCACATCCTTACTATAATGTCTCCATCATAACTGTATACAAATTCTACGTATCATCTAACTAATGTTTCATACAACTCCAACACAGCTATTATACTCATTGCCTTGGCCATTGAAGGCAAACATGCCAAATGCGTCTTTCACATGTCACATGCCTTTAGTAGAGATACAGCGGCCCTTCGGCCCACCAAGTCCGCACTTACCAGCGATCCCCGCACACTAACGCTATTCTACACACACTAGGGACAATTTACTTTTATACCAAGCCAATTAACCTACAAGGTGGAGTGGAGTGTGGGAGTAAACTGGAACACTCGGAGAAAATCCATGCGGTCAAGGAGAGAACGTACAAACCATGCCGCTTTTCTGCGCGTGTCACCACTTTTAAAGAGCCATGTACTTGCACACCAAAGTATCTTTGCACATCAACGCGTCAAATATCACTGCCATTTACTCTATATGTCCTAGCGGAATTTGACTTCCCGAAGTGTGTTACATCACACATGTGCCAGAGCTACTACACTCCAAACTCTCCCAGTTGACTGTGCCTGAACCCCTCTGTCAGTGGATCATCAACTTCCTGACAGACAGAAGCAGCATGTGAGGCTGGGAAAGCACATCTCAGACCCGCAGACCCTCAGCGTAGGAGCACCGCAAGGCTGCGTACTCTCCCCTCTCCTTTACTCTCTCTACACCAACGACTGCACCTCCACAGACTCCTCTGTCAAGCTCCTCAAGTTTGCGGATGACACAACCCTGATTGGACTGATCCAAGATGGGGAGGAATCTGCCTATAGACAGGAAGTGACACAGCTGGTGTCCTGGTACCATCACAACAACCTGGAGCTCAATGCTCTTAAGACAGTGGAACTAATTGTAGACTTTCAAAGAGCTCCCCTTCCCCTCTCCCCACTCACCATCAACAACACCACAGTCACATCTGTGGAGTCATTTAAGTTCCTTGGAACCATCATCTCCAGCGATGTTAAATGGGAGACCACCATCGACTCCACAGTCAAAAAGCCCCAACAGACGATGTACTTCCTGCGGCAACTGAGGAAACACAATCTGCCACAGGCAATGATGGTTCAATTCTATACTGCTATCATTGAGTCCATCCTCACCTTCTCCATCATGGTCTGGTTAGGCTCAGTCACCAAACACGACATCCGAAGGCTGCAACGGATCGTTCGATCAGCTGAGAAGGTTGTTGGCTGCAACCTTCCCCCCATTGACGAACTGTACACTGCAAGGGCCAGGAAGCGAGCGGGCAAGATCATCTCTGACCCCTCCCACCCTGGCCACAAAATCTTTGAAGCACTTCCTCTGGAAGGCGACTCCGGACTGCCAAAGCAGCCACAGCCAGACATAAAAACAGCTTTCTTCCACGAGTAGTAGTTCTACTCAATAACCAAAGTCTGTAGTCTCTTTTTTGCTCTGGTTTATTTTCACCCACATGTTTAGACCGTAATGTTGTATCATTATTTTGATGTGTTTATGCTTTATTCTTAATTGTTAACTGTATGTTTGTGTTATCATTTGTGAGCGGAGCACCAAGGCACATTCCTTGTATATGCACATACTTGGCCAATAAACTTATTGATTCACATGTCTGGATTGAATTCTATCTGCCACCATTGCATCCACCTTTTCAGCTGTTCTATGTCCACTGTATCTTTAAACAAACTTCTTTGCCAACTAAAAAGCTACCAAATGACGTCATCTGCATTCTTACTAATCATTTTCCATATATTCTTATCCAAGTCATTTATATACATATGTACTTATTACAAACAACAGATGTTGCACCACTGATCTCTATGGTACACTATTTAGTATAGATTTCCAGTCAGAAAAACATCCATCCACCATCCAGTCAGAAAAACACCCATCCACCACTATAACCCTGCCACTTTTGGATATAGTTCACAATTATATTTCATATCTTTTGTGATGTGACTTTCTGGTGTGGTTACATAATTCCAGAAAGTGGTGTCACATGTAGCTTTGGTCAAGAGGCTTTTGGTACATAGTCCTTCATTAGTCAGAGTATTGAGTGTAGTTGTTGGGACATTATGTTACAGTTGTACAAGTTGGTGAGGTTGCATTTGGAGTAATGTGTTCAGAGCTTGTGGGACTTTTGTACAGCAAAATGGATAGGAAAGTTTCAGATTGAGATTGCGGAACAATATTATAGCCACTACACTTTCTGCACTAACTGCAGATCCACAAATTGAGGAAGCAAATTGTTTTGGAAGAGCAAATGTTTAGAAGAATTATAGAAAAATGCAAGAACTGGAGAAATGAAATAAAGTTGAACAAATTATTTTGAAACACACACTGATAGGAAGGGCAATGAGTTGATAGCCTTGTGTATACAATTGAACATTTTCATTAATATTTTGATCCAAGTATAGCGAATGCAATACTGTATTTAGTTTCTGGGAAATAAACTTGGGCAGCGTTACATGTTTCAAAGGGAGTATATTAGGGAAAAGTGATCCTGATAATCATAAGCTGCAGAATAGGCATGGAATAGAATAAGAAACAAATCCACATTAAAAAATACTCTTCCCGAGGAACTACCATGAGAGCACTTACCACATGACTAGCTGTTTTAAACGTACCAAAAGACACACTCAATCGTTATAAATAATTGAACCCAGATATATTGGAATCAAAATTGTCGAAAATACAGTAATTGAACAATGAAATAGAGACATGGAAATGAACAATCTGATTTGAAGTAAGGAATGGATGCACAGTTGTAGTTCCTCAGTTGAAGAAGGAACCAGGTAATTATATATATATATGTGTGAGTGAGTGTGAGGTGTGAAGTGTGTGGGTGGGTTCAATTGGTTATATAGATTGAGTTTATCTTTCAATAAAGGTTTTTTTTTAAATCTGTGTGTGCATGTGTGTGTGTATGTATCTGAAAATTAGATAAAAGGAGACAATGAGAATAGATCAGCAACTAAGGTAAATAGTAATCATGAAGCTTTTTTTGAACATTTAACTGATAAAGAGGGAGGGAAGAGCAAGCAAGGAACCATAAAGGGGATTGGCTTGTGAAAGCACACAAGCCTCAGATTCTAAATGTCCTAAAATTAAAAAAGTAGAAAAGTTGCTGGTTTTGGACAAAATGATTCTCAGTGAAGTGGAAATATGGATGTGCAATATTTGTCATCAATGGGCTCATTAACTTAATGGCAAAGGAAAAGAAGTACTTTAGATATAATGATCTGGGACAAAATTATTGTACTTGGTGATAAGTATGGGCTAACATCATAGGTCCTTGACTAACTGGAAAGAGCAACTTGAATTAAGAGGAGAAGTTGATGAGGATAGTTTTAACTCGTGTCTCTAAATTGCACAATTAATTACTGTGTTGATGTTTGTGTTGGATAAACTGTCAATAGGGAAAGAGCAGATGATAAATTAGATTTGTGCAATCAGAGGTCTGGCACATGCACAAATGAGCTGTATCTTTTGCTTCGGTGCTGTATCATTCTATAATTCCAACCTTCTTGTGAGTTTTATAACTTGGAGAGACTTTTTCTGACATTGCCGACAGGTGCAATAAATAAAGATTTTGGATGTTCCAGTTTGTTTCCAGCCTAAAGCTGTTTATTTTGAGATATCCCATCTATCAATCAATATGAAAGCTCATTCCTTTGCTTCAGCGAATTCGATATATTCCATGGCCAGTAAGATTGAAAAGATAGATATTATTGGATTCCCCATTAATGGCTGTATAATATCTAAAACAGATATCATTTAAGCGAATAATCCCTTATCCACAAATGAGCAAATTCTCAGTGAAAGGCATTATTAATTTCAGGAGCTCATTCGCCAAAAATTAAATAGGCCCAAAACAGACCCTGTGTGGTTTTTATAAATGGTTGAGAGTGTGCTAATTGCTCACTGTTTGAATAGATGGTCCACCTAAAAATTGTAACCACGTCACACCTTAAGAGAAAGGAAATGTGAAAGACACTATCAATCTAACTGGCTGCTGTGCACCATCTAGCAGATGGTTATGTATGGGCCATAAAGCAATAAGATACCTGTCAGACAGGCTTTCTGGAATTACAAGTGACACAGGGAAGAGGTAAAGTGGAGAAAAATAGTAACTTAATAATGGGGAATAATCCTTCAACCTTCCAAAAAAGAAATCGATACAATTCTCCTGGAAAATATAAAAGTGCAGCCAAGATTGAATTGCACTGGCATTATCTTTTACTGCTTTTTCTACGCTACCTTAATATTGAGACCACAACTAATGTCTATCTTCATGGAATGAATATGCTTATAGGTGGGTAGCCAGTCTCACACATAAATTGCCCTTCAGAGAAAATTATACTCATGAACCTCAGTAAATATGGCTGAAGGTATAAATTGTTCATTTTGAAAACTGCAATGACTTTTATTAGATGGGATTTCTTCTTTGTTCCATAGCATACTTTCAGAAACTGCATTTTATTTAAATTTGGACTTAAACTAGGCAGATTTTGACGGTTTATGATTTTTTTCAGCAGTGGAATTGTATTGCAGATATAAATCCATGCATATTTAAATTCGTCTTGAATGCATTTATTAAAAAATAAACTTGTCTTACAGCTATTTCTCAAAATAGTCTCACCATTTAAACTGAGCTTATGAATCCATGAATGTGTGCAGTAGAATTTATGCACCTGAACCAAAAAGGGTTGACTCGGTTCATTATTTAGTGCTTAATCATGAACTGTTTTTGCTGGAGTTACTCAGCGGGTCAGGCAGCATTACTGGAGAACATGTCTAGAATCCACTTTGAGTCGGCATCCTTCTTCAGACCGTTGGTGATCAGGCTCGAAACAGGCCCAGTGTGGTTACATAAATGGTAAGTGAAGAAAGAAAGAAAAGGGGAGGGGCAGGGCAAAACCTGGCAAGTAATAGGTGGATACAGGTTTGGGATTTTTTTTTTACAGGTAGATGGTTGGACAAGGGTCAGAGATGAAAAGAGAGAAGGTGTGAAACAAAAGGAAGAGGTGGGTCGAGACCCTGCTTGAGTCTGAAAAAGGATTTCGACCCATCACGTCACCTATTCCTTTTCTCCAGAGATGCTGTCTGACCCGATGAGTTACTTCAACTTTCTGTGTCTATCTTCGGTTTAAACCAGCAAATGCGTCCCTTCCTACACATTGCAACTTGGCATATGCGTTTACATGCAAAATAATTAATGAAAAGCAAAATATCAAGTGAAAGGAAGATATAATTAGGCCAGAGGCCACAGCTTTAGGAAAAAGAAATATAACTTATATTGATTATCATTTTAATCCCCAGCAGAAATAAAAACTACAATTAATTAGATTACTAATTTTCAAACACATAAATTTTCAGTGCGATGATAGAATTCCCAGCATATTAAATATACAAACAGAACAGTTTATTTTCCTGCCCCTCATTTATATGCGTAATTACATTTAAAGGAACAAGTGCTCCCTGTGGTTGATTGAAAATAAAAACAAACAAAAAATGAAAATACTCCACGACTCCTGGCAAAATCCTGGTAAAACTTCTCTAACCACATTCAAGGTTGGCAACGTCTTTCCTTGAACATGGTGACCAAAATTGAACAAAATACTCTCAATGTGGCCCCACCAATATCTTATAAAACTGTAACGTGATCTCCCAATTTCTATAGTCAATATGTTAGGAAGGAACTGCAGATGCTGGTTTACAGTGAAGATTGACACAGAATGCTGGAGTAACTCAGCGGGACAGGCAGCATCTCTGGAGAGAAGGAATGGGTGACCTTTCATGTCTAGACCCTTCTTCAGAAGAAGGGTCTCGACCCAAAACATCATCCATTCCTTCTCTCCAGAGATGTTGCCTGTCCTGCTGTTACTCTAGCATTCTTTTCACAATACTCTGACTGATGAAGGCCAATGTGCTGGAAGCCTTCTTGACCACTCTATCCACCTGTGATACCACTTTCAAGGAACAATGCACCTGCTCTCCTAGATCCCTCTGCTCCACAACACTCCCCAGAGCCCTACCATTCACTGTGTAGGTCTTCCCCATGTTAGACTTCGTAAAACGCAACACCTCCATTTCTCTGTATTAAATTCCATTATCCATTCCCGAGCCCACCTGCCCAAATGATCAACTATCTACAACACCACCCACTTTAGTGTCATCTGCAAACTTGCTAATTATGCCATGTACGTTCTCATTCAAAACATTGATATAGATGGCAAACAGCGATGGGCCCAGTACCGAACCCTGAGGCACACCACTAGTTACAGGACACAAATAAAAACCTCTAGTTATATTTCTCTGATGCATTTCATTCTTTTGAGCAGGCCTGCTGAACACACACTGGGTTAGCCTGGCGTGAGAGCATGGAAAATCTGGAAGTTTAGTACTGTATGAAGAGTTCACCTGTGCGTTTCAACACCACAGGCTTAATTCGGGGACTGCCAGTTACGGACATGTCCACGAGCAGATCTCTATGAGTTTCAGTCAAGAATTCACTTCAATTTCTGATTTTGCCTCTGAGATTTTTGAGAAATTGTTTGAAGTGTTTACTGTTTACATTTTATTTTCCATCGTTAACTGAAAAAAATATGTGAATACGTTTTAACATTATTGCCAGAAGTATTTCCTGAATTTTCTGTCTTCACGATTGAACCAATTATTATCGTGCATTCTAAAACAGACCGTTACACTAAGTTGTTCACGAATTGCATTGTAGCTTAACAAATGCTCTCAGTTGCGTCAAATAATTTCCGAAGCATTGAGTTAATTAATGCCTTCAGATGTTGATTTGCAGCTTGGTAATGGTAATGAGCTAAAAAGAGATCGCAGTGTACAATTAATCAAAACACATAATTTTTACTGTGGTTGCAGAATAAACATGTTTTCAATATCATCACTTTTACTCTTTCTTATGTTATTTCTAATGATTTTTTTCCCCTGGAGGCTGCGTATAGAACTAATTCCGTCAGTTTAGATCATTGTTAACAGTTATGCACATTTAGATTAAAACTCCTAAATTGATTTGCTGCCATGTTGTTACTTAATTCACATTGTTTTTCTAAAAGTTAGCAATTGTTTTGCTTTTAGATTAACATTAGGACCTTCTATCTCAGAGCAATTTTACACAAATGAGAGAGTATAATCACGTTAAAATTTGAGACTCAGGAAACCGTAGAATCTTGAGCAAAAGAAAAGCAAGAGTAATTCAGTGGGTGTGGGAGCAACATAGAGTTATTTTTTTTATTTCTACTCCGATCTGTTGTAATAATTTTTTTTCCTCAATATGCTCTCCTTTTGCTTCTCTTTAATTTAGTAGAAATATTTATTTTACTTAGTTCACTTAAGATATCCAGGTGTGTTATTAGTGCTATGGGTTTTTCAGGACCAACAAATATCTTTGGAAGTCAGAAATGCTTTTGGAAATGTCATCACTGATAATCAGAGGGAATCACTACTATCAGATAGTTTTCTATGAATGACCTTTGGATACTTAAAACTTAGGTTAGCTTAATGAATTAGAATTTAATTAAGTTGTTATCAATGATTCAGAGTGACTCTAAATCAAGTAAGAACTGCCAAGAACTGTCCTGGCTCTTAGGATCTTAGGTTCTTAGGCTCTTAGGATCCCTGGTTCTTAGGATCATTTGGATCGCAAGTACTATTTGTGCAGCGTTACCAGGAAATTTGTAATTGTAATTAATTGTAATTAATTTATTAGCCAAATATGTAAAAACATACAAGGAATTTGATTTGCCATGCAGTCATACCAAAAAAGCAACAAGCCACACAACTACATAAAAATTAACATAAACATCCACCACAGCGCACAGGCAATAACGTATTATCTTCTTCCCTCTTTTTCTCCCGCGGTCGGGGCAGTTGAACCATCTGCAGTCAGGGCGGTCGAAGCTCCCGCAGCCGGCGATCGAAGCTCCCGCAATCGGAGCAGTCAAAGCTCCTGTGGCTGGAGCTCCCGAAGTCGATCCCTAACCAAGGGACCGCAAGCTCCACGATGTTAAGTCCACAGGCTCCCGTGTTTGGAGCTTCCGAAGTCGATCCCTGACAAAGGGATCACAAGCTCCATGATGTTAAGTCCGCACCCTCCCGCGGTTGGAGCTGCCAAAGTAGATCCCCGCCAAAGAGACCGCCAGCTCCACGATGTTAGGCCGCAGTGCGGACATAGATATGATACGGAAAAAGTCGCATCTCTGATGCGGAAAGAGATTAAGAAAAAGTTTCCCCCACATAATACAAAACTAAAGATACACTAAAACATACATGTAACAACAGACTAAAAACAACAAAATAAGAAAAGGACGAGACAGACTGTTGGCGAGGCTGTCATCGTGTTATGTACATCGTGTTAATATACATGATTAATGTAATGCTACAATTTCTGAATACTTTGTCACATTATAATGATGAAGCATTCTTATTAAATTAGGTTGTACAAGGGAGACATATTGGCCACATTTTTGTAATCCCTCAGTTTTCATTGAATAGTGCTATGGGATCTTAATATGGAGCTGAGATTGTAGATTGGGCCTCATTTCAGGGCATTTAAGGGACACATATGTTTACAACATATCAGCTGATGTCTATGGAAATATGGTGAGCTGAAATCTATGTTTCTATTGTTCTGTTCCTCGTGCATACGACTCGTTACTCTGGATTCTTGACCCTCACTTTATACCAAAACTGTAAACATATTCTTGGCACTTGTGTTTACACTTGTGTGAGGCAGTGATCAGATCAATTTTTACGTCAACTGAAAGGGTGAGAAAATTGGAAAATAAAGTAATCTTCACTCTCAAATATCTCAGACACAAAGAAATTCAAATAGTAATTAGCTTTCTCTTCATCCCAGTTGGGAGATAGGATATGTTGTAGGAAATTAAAGGAAACTTAGAAGGAAAACGCAAAGAAGGAATAAGCATGGATCACATATCTCAGAGACAATCCCAGAGAACATCCTGAAATGGTTGCAAAGCAACTATTGTCACTTTGCGAACTTTTTCATTATCTGCTGATTTGCCGAGGCTATGTAACGACATGATTGCATCTAAATAGTTCATGAATAATGGCTATTGCATAGTCAGGAGAGAAAATTGATGGTACAATATTCACAGGTGCAATGCCACAGAATACCTGCAGAAATATCTGGACCTATATTTAGAATTGTAGCACAGTTTGCACTGTGATCTTATTGAAATATGGTTCAGACCTAAATGATGGGATATACTATAAATGAACCATTGGGAAAATAGATATGTTAATTGAAAACGATAAAGAAAATTTGCTACCTAATTTACGTGGACTGAAACTTGGATCATGGTGTATTCCTTTTACATCGAGATGATGCAGAAAGGCCATTTAGTATTCTTCAGTTTGGAAATTGGGTTTGTATCTGATTTTGAGGGTTAATGAATTGTTTACACTCATTTAAGGTGTTAAAGACAGAAAGGTCTTCTCTAAATCAGATGGTAATGGGCACATGGAGTCTTAAACACAAAATCTCGGCAGAGATGGTGCAGCGGTAGAGCTGCTGCCTTACAGCACCACAGTAACTCGGGTTCGATCCTGACTCCGGGTGCTGCCTGTACAGAGTTTGTACATTCTCCCCGTGACCTGCATGAGTTTTCCCCGAGATATTCGGTTTCCCCCCACTCCCCAAAGATCTAAAACTAAATTGTTCCTAGTCTGTAGGATAGTGTCAGTGTGCGGGGATTGCTGGTCAGTGCAGACTCAGTGGGCCGAAGGGCCTGTTCCCAAGCTGTATCTCTAAACTAAAACTAAACTAAACTATTGAGTGGAGCACTGAGGATGAGCCACATTGTCAGATGGGCCTTTGTTCCTGTGAAACATTCAACAAGCCTGACCTGCTCTCTCATCAGAGTTCCTTTCTCCTAACCAACATTTACTTCTTGACCAACATTATTGTATGAAGTTCTTGCTTATTATATTAAAAGTGTTGTTTTCAAAAGTAGTGTGGTATTAAATATGTAGGCTCCTGGTCAGGTTTTACAGAGAAACTGTGCACAATTATGGCATACATCCCATGAAAAAAGATATAGCGACACTGGGAACACTGTAAAAGAGATTTGCACAAATGGACAATAGACAATAGACAATAGACAATAGGTGCAGGAGTAGGCCATTCAGCCCTTCGAGCCAGCACCACCATTCAATGTGATCATGGCTGATCATTCTCAATCAGTACCACGTTCCTGCTTTCTCCCCATACCCCCGGACTCCGCTATCCTTAAGAGCTCTACCTAGCTCTCTCTTGAATGTATTCAGAGAATTGGCCTCCACTGCCCTCTGAGGCAGAGAATTCCACAGATTCCCAACTCTCTGACTAAAAAAGGTTTTCCTCATCTCTGTTCTAAATGGCCTACCCCTTATTCTTAAACTGTGGCCCCTGGTTCTGGACTTCCCCAACATTGGGAACATGTTTCCCGCCTCTAACATGTCCAACCCCTTAATAATCTTATACGTTTCGATAAGATCCCCTCTCATCCTTCTAAATTCCAGTGTATACAAACCTAGTCGCTCCAGTCTTTCAACATATGACAGTCCCGCCATTCCGGGAATTAACCTAGTAAACCTACGCTGCACGCCAGAACTGAGCTGATGGTTAGCAGAAAATATATTCGGCAGACCAAGGATTATTTTTTTTTGGAAGGAGAAGGCATACCTATTTTACACAGATATGAAAAATAATGAATGGTTTGACAGAAAGAGCAATCTTTTTCTTAATTTTGAGAGAATCCACAACAAAATATCATAAATTAGAATTAGAAGTAACACTAGCAAGTTTGCAGATGACACAAAGCTGGGTGGCAGTGCGCACTGGGAAGAGGATGTTACGAAGTTTCAGGGTGACCTGGACAGATTGAGTGAGTGGGCAGATGCGTGGCAGATGCAGTATAATATAGATAAATGTGAGGTTGTCTACTTTGACGGCAAAAACAAGGAGGCAGATTATTATCTCAATGGTGTCAAGTTAGGTAAGGGGGAAGTGCAGCAAGACCTGGGTGTCCTTGTACACCAATCACTGAAAGTTGGTGTGCAGGTACAGCAGGCAGTGAAGAAAGCTAATGGCATGTTGGCCTTCATAACGAGAGGATTTCAGTATAGGAGTAAAGATGTTCTTCTGCAGTTGTATAGGGCCCTGGTAAGACCACATCTGAAGTATTGTGTACAGTTTTGATCTCCTAATTTGAGGAAGGACATCCTTGTAATTGAGGCAGTGCAGCGAAGGTTCACGAGATTGATTTCTGGGATGGCGAGACTGCCATATGAGGAAAGATTGAAAAGACTAGGCTTGTATTCACTGGAGTTTAGAAGGATGAGAGGGGATCTTATAAAAACATAAAATTATAAAAGGACTGGACAAGCTAGATGCAGGAAAAATGTTCCCAATGTTGGGGGAGTCCAGAACCAGGGCCACAGTCTTAGAATAAAGGGGAGGCCATTTAAAACTGAGGTGAGAAGGAATTCTCTGCCACAGAGGGCAGTGTATGCCATATCACTGGATGGATTTAAGAGAGAGTTAGATAGAACTTTAGGGGCTAGTGAAATCAAGGGATATGGGGTGAAGGCAGGCAAGGGTTACTGATTGTGGATGATCAGCCATGATCCCAATGAATGGCGGTGCTGGCTCGAAGGGCCGAATGGCCTCCTCCTGCACCTATTTTCTATGTTTCTATGTTTCTATGCAAGTACAAGACTGCTATATATAATAATAATAATAATACATTTAATTTATATAGCGCTTTTCAGGAAACTCAAAGACGCTTTACAGAGCAAACAAGACATAAAAACAAACAAACAAACAAAAGATTTATCCAGACAGGTTAGAATGTGTCATTCACCATTCACGGGATGTATTTCAGCTAGGTGGCTTGGATGCTTTCAAAAGGAAGCTAAATAAGTACATAAAAGAATAGGCAACAAGAAGACATGCTAATGGTATGCTGAAGAATGCTGAATATCAGACAACTTGAATGCAGTATAAACAAACACCAGCACCAAATTAATGGGTTGAAAGGTCTGTTCTGCATTGTGCAGTTCATATAAAACCACACAGCTATTTACGGAAAAATGTGGTTTCAGTACAGCTATAACAATTTCATTTACAAGACAATGTGCAACATAGCTCACAAAAAAAACAGGACAAACCCATTCCAGTTAATTACTGCCAAATCAGCCAACTCACAATCATCAGCAAAGTAATGGAAGGTGCCATCCACAGTGTTGTCCATCAGCACTTACTCACTAATAACTTCTCACTGATACCCCGTCTAGTTTCTGTCAGGGCATTTCAGCTCTAGACCTCAACACAGCCTTTTTTTCCTATCATAGATTACAGATGTGAATGCCAATGGTGAGGTGAGAATGACTGGTCTCAACCTCACAGCAGTATATGATTGAAAGAGGCATCAAGGGGTCCTGATAAAACTAGTTTGTGCGGATCAGAGGGAAAACCTCCATTGGTTGGAATCATACCTCACATAGAAGAAGATAGTTGCAGTTTAGTTTAATTTAGAGATACAGCGTGGAAACAGACCCTTCAGCCCACTGTCCGCACTGGCCAGCAATCCACAAGGCTGTGTTCTGGATCTAACCATCATCTGAGGCTTCTTCAATTAACTTCCTTCCATTGCAAAGTCAGAAGTGGCAACATCTGCAGTTGATTCACACATTCTATTCAATTTACAATCCCTCAACGAATTAAGCAATCCATGTCTTCATTCAGAATTGCCAATAATCAGATCTATTTTGGTAAATGACAAGTAACGTTCATGTTGCTAAGTTGTCAGGTGCCACTGCAACCCTGAGGACTTCCACCATCTACAAGACAAAAGTCAGAAACATGAATACCCTCCACGTCTCTGGATGAATGCAGCTCCAATAATGGTCAAGAAGCTCAGTATAATTTAGCACAAAACAACTTGCTGAATTGGCATCCTGTACATTCCCTCCACTGAAGAATGACTGCCATATGTACCATTTACCTTGTATTCCCCAGTTAGCTCCTTAAACTCCACCCTAGCACATCTCAACAGCATGTCCATGACTGACTTGGTGGACAAGAGCTGAAGGTACAATGAAACATCATCACATGCAAGTTCCCTCCCTGGAGCCAGAGCATTCTGAATTAAAAATGTCTTATCAATATTTCATTGCAGTTGGATCAAAATTCTGGAACTCATTCCCAAATGGAATTGCAGAAATACCGTCACAAGAAGGACTTTGGTGGTTCAAAAAAACACCTCACCACCAACCTTCTCAAGGACCTTGAGTAATGGGCAATAAATTTTGGTTTTGCAATGTTGTCTAAATCCCACAAATTAATATGTAAAAAAATACAGAGACTATGAGTTAACATGCATAATCGATGAAAGATTTGAGTTAAATGACCTGTTTGATACTGTGCAAACTGTGTACTCTTACATTGCTTTGTGTATATTGTACAAACATTGTATAAACTTACTGTGCATTAGGTTTCTGCTGTCCTTCCTACATTATGGCAGTGATATCTCAAGGTGTATGATGGAGTGGTAGCGGAATCGCCAAATTGCAATCCAAACACTAAACCATTAGCTCTGAGATCTGATTTTGTATCACACTGTGCAGTTTGGGGTAAAATAATTTAAACAATTAAATACCTCTGGAATTGAAAAGTTAGTATCATTAATGGTGACCATAAAACTATTGAATTATTGTATAGACCAATCTGGTTCATTAATGCCTTTCAAGTAAAGTAATGTACCATCTCTGCCTGGTCTGGACTACACTTGACTTCAATGTGGTTGATCTTTAACTGTCCTCTAATATGCACTAGCAAACCATTTTGTCAGAGGCAGTTTGGGTGGATCATAAGTGCTTGCCTTGGTCAAAATCACCACAATCTGCAAACAAATACAAATAAACCTGAAGATCTCTTAAATGATTGTAAAGCATTTAAAGACAATGAGCAACATTATGTAAAAGCAAGCAATGTCTTAGCTTGGAAATTAGAAGTCCTGTTCCTTAAAAATCTAGATTTTCTACTTCATCAATTTACTAGGGACACTTTAATTTACCAGTCAAAGGGGCCTTCCAATTGTTTGATTGAGTAAGAGACCTAATTTTTTATTGTGCGTATCTCAAATTATGCAGAAATAAATTAAATTGGCTATGAAAAAAGTAAGATAGACTTCAGATGATTGCTTTAGCTACTCATATATATTATAACAGTGCAAATTTAAGGACCATGTGTTTTAAATGTGAAATAATCTAGTGGATCATGAATGTGGGATATTTGTCAATGCAAATATATCTTTGCAATTAGCAATTTATATTCAAATTGGAAATGACCTTAGATTCTAAAGTACATATCAAGAGAAAACAGATTTTACACCACTAAAAACATAATGACATTTTTCTAAAAATGCGTAAATTAAGAATTGCATTAATCATTGTGCAAAGCAACATATATATATTTTTGGTTTTAGGTGGTTTTGCAGGAACAGTCATTGTGCACAGAAATTACATCAACTCATTTCCCTGAAATAAGCAACAGCAGCTTGAAAGTATCTCGAGTTATCATTAACACTTCTAGGTCAAAAAATCTGCAGCAGTACATGACAATTAATGGTTCCCTGGGCCTGATTTGCACAAATAAACACTCAAAAGACCAGAATGCCATCACCAGTCCAGTATGTGTACATTTGGAAAGGAACCATTAGACAGAATTGAATACAGGCTAGCAATAAACATTCTCAATATGAGGCCATATAATTCTCCCTTATTGACCCAACACTGTGCATGAAGCAACAGTTACATCATAGAAATCCATTAAAATTAGATCTCAGTTATCAGAATAAATGTAGTGTGAGATATTAATGGATATTTCTAGTCTTGTTTACCAATGAATTTAAGAAAAATACAGCAAATATGTATTTCATGGTAGAATTTATCACTTACATTCTTGCAATCGCACTTTCAATAGTGACATATTGGTTATAAAGAAGTGAATTGCAACAATAATGAACTAAGCAATGCACAATGGAGAAGTTTAGTTACTTCAGTTTTCCAATATCTGCAATACTTTGCTTTAGAGTACTTTAATTATTTTCTGAATTCTAATACAAAGCAGATTGGGTTTGTATTGAAAAGTGTCTCAGTATTTAAAAAATCATACTTTTAGCCACCAATCATACTTTTAGCCACCAATTCCAAAAGGATATATCAAAATAAAAAGTGTTGGAACTTTGGGCAGAAACTTTGCATTGAAACTAATACTTAAAATGCCAGGTTGGAACAAAAATGGAAAAAGTAGGAGAGGAATTGAAAAAGAAAAAACTGAGAATGGAGAGAAGATTAAATGACAAAAAGAGGTAATGATATGATCATGGAACATTGTATTGGTCCCTCAGGTTTCAGGGTGGCTCCAGTTCTGTGAACCCTGAGGAGTCTAATGACACCAATATGGGACCTGCAGACCACTGATAGAGCAGGGGATTTTTGACAGGGTGGATGGGGAGTTAGTCTAGGACGAAAAACCACTAACATTGGACTCCTATGTGCTCCCGGCACTTACAACAACTGGGACTGGAAATTGGTACCAAACTGGCGATTCTGTTTACTGTCTCATTGTACTACTGTATACACTTGTAGTGTACCTGAGATGCTTATCTAATATGTATCTAAGTGCTTATGTATAGTGATATTTGTACTGAACTGTGTAAGATTTGAGAAGTTTTCCCTCATTCTGAAAGCAACACAAAACCAAAGAGCTGCAGTTTGGACATTTTAAACGGGAGACGGGGGCTGATAGCGGAGAAAGGCTGTGGTCAGATTACAAAAGGATGTCACAATTGTGGGTCCTAAGATGGCCGCAGGACCTCGTGACCAGCCACAAAAAGTAAAAACCTTACAACCCAGTCTCTAGGTTTCTACAAAGCCACGGCCAGAACAATGGATGGGTATTGGCCATGCAGAAGCTTGCGAAACCAGGTCGAAGTCCAGACACTGGGGCGCTGACATCAGCATACTCACAATGCCCCAAGCCGACCTACACAGTTAATCTCGTTAAGGGGGCACAATAGCCCATAGAAAACTACCTGGTAGGTGATGGGAAACCAGTTAAACCCATCACCTCGCAACGAAATACCAATTAACACCGTCTGGCCATCCCCGGTATCCCCGAACATAAGCGCAGATCAGAAGAAAACTCATACATATCTTTTTGAACAAAGAGATTCCAAGATCTGGCGGGAGATAGGACGGGTCAGAAATAGTATAACTGGCAACTACTTTTGGGTGAAAAAGTTAAGTCAACTGAAGTCAAGAAGAGAGTCAGAAGGAAGTCAAACGAATACAGGAGGAAGAAACGACAGGCAAGAAGAACGGATGCAAGAGAGAGGAACAGGCACGCAACTCGAGAAGAAATACTGCAAAACGAACAGCCAGTAACCCCAGTAATAGCCCCATGGTGAGCATGTACTCCAAATCCTACATACCCTGGACATAGTTTAGTGTAGAGGGAAGGGTGGTTGTTAATAAACGTTGGGTGTGTATTGAAATATGTGTTGGTCAATGTTGCGATGCGTCGTACGTTCCCCATCTTACAGTCGTGTGTATGTCTTGTAGAACTGTGTGTTTAAGAATTCATAAGTAAAAGGGTATTCGTGTATATGTTTTGTGGAACTGTGTGTTTTTAGAATTCAGAGAAAAAGGCATTCGGGTATATGTCCTGTGGAACTGTGTGTGTTTAATGATTCATAGGTATAAGTATTCGTGTGATTCGGTACGTGTTTAATAAGTATGTCATATAGCAATGTATAAATATTCGTGGACAATAGTCCCAAGCGCTGAATAAAAGCCTTTTCATTTAAACGCTGATTTTCAAATCTGGTCTGGTGGAATTTTTCTGCACTATAAGAGCTCCTGCATCTAAGTCCAGTGTCTAGAACCGTAAGGGGTGAGTGGGTCGAACAACTCAGGGGAACCAGTGTGCACGGCCTGGTCAAGGGATCAGAGCAAGGCACGGGGACCTTAGGTCGGGCGAAAGCTCGGCGCAGAAACCCCTTACAGCTGTATACAAAAGTGAATTTCACTGTACCTCGGTACATATGACAAATAAAGGACCATACCATATCGATAGATGGACTCATGGTTTATGGTGCATCCACTGTCCTTTCTAGATTACATTCATTCACAGATTGGAATTCCTACAGGTCAGTGAACTTTGTCAAAAAGTCTTTTAAAACATCATGATATTGTTATCCCTGGTCACCTGGTAATCACTTACTGTTTCACGAGTCTGATGCCAGGTATTCAGTGCTTACCCATTACATACAGAGTCCACCATTTGCCTCAGAAACATGCAATAGGTAAGTGATCGCTGGTGCTGGGTGGGTCATAACGTTTGTTCAAGATTGGAGATCCTGATTGTCAAACATTCTTTTCCTCAGATGGCCAAAGGCAGCACTAATATGCTGACGAGAATGGTGGAAGTGCCAGTATTTAGTTTAATTTAGTTTAGTTTAGAGATACAGCGTGGAAACAGTTTAGAGATACAGCGTGGAAACTACCCTACACTACCCTACACACACTATGGACAATCTACAATTATACCATGCTAATTAACCTGCAAACCTGAGGTAGACACAAAATGCTGGAGTAACTCAGCAGGACAGGCAGAATCTCTGGAGAGAAGGAATGGGTGACGTTTCGGGTCGAGACCCTTCTTCAGACGGTAATCTGAATTCAGAAAGTATTCTGAAGAAGGGTCTCGACCCGAAATGTCACCCATTCCTTCTCTCCAGAGATGCTGCCTGTCTCGCTGAGTTACTCCAGCATTTTGTGTCCACCTTCGATTTAAAGCAGCATCTGTAGTTCTTTCCGACACAACCTGCAAACCTGTACCTCTTTGGAGAGTAGGAGGAAACTGAAGATCTTGGAGAAAACCCATGCAGGACACGGATAAAACATACAAATTCTGTACAGATAAGCACACATAGTCAGGAACGAACTCGGGTCTCTGGAGCAAAATGGTAGTAGCCCTACCGCTACGGCTCTGCGCTGCCCTTTGTTTAGATGCAGCTAGCATTCCAAGCACTCACTGAGGAGGTTTGATGTTAAGCCAGTATTGTACAGAAAGATAGTTTAGTAGAGGTGTTTTTGCTTTGCAGATGTTAAATCAATGGCCCATTCCCTCATGTTCTTTAAAAAGGTCAATTATACCTTGGAGCTTGGAATCTCAAATTATGCATGTGCACGTTCTGTCTAAGTATTTTAGTGTTATGACAGGCATTGGACTGATTTTGATTCGAGATTACAGGCAATGAAGATTGAACAATTCCCCTTTCTTGCAGATTAACTCCAATTGAGTGAGAAGTTTGTGTAAGGTGATGTGCAGTAACATGTTTTGAATATGACCTTATCATTTTTTTTAAAAAGACACAAATTGCTGGAGTAACTCAACAGGTCAGTCAGCATCTCTGGAGAACATGGATCGGCAACCTTTCGGGTTGGGACTCTTCTTCAAAATGATTGAAGGGGGAGCGCAAAAGAAACTGGAAGCGAGGAGGAATTGGATAGAGCATGGCCGGTAATAGGCAAATGCAGGCGAGGAGGGAGGGGTTGATAGGCTGATAGTTGGACAAAGGCCAGAGATAAAAAAAGGCAGATGTGAGCCCATGTGGATAAAGAGTTGCGAATTGTTAAGCTCAGGGATACAGAAGTTGCGAATTGTGTAGTCGGGAGAAGGGATGCAAGGGGAAACTCTGGTGTAAGGTCAGCCAGGACTCAGGGAAAGGGAGTGGTTGGGTTGGGGGGGGGAGGAGAGAGAAAGTGTGGGGGGGGGGTCGTAGGGGAAGAAAGGGGAGAGGGAAGGGGGCTCTTTGTGGGTTAGTTATCTAAATACACATGTCATTTCCAATGTAATGTCCCGTTTGAGAGACAACTTCAATAACTCAGGGCAATACCATCAATTCAGACACCAGAGCTTGTTAGTTTATGTTGTCATGTGAGCAAGGATGTCTGAATCATTCACTTGGTGAGAGGGAACAAATATTGTTAGACTAACTGCTACTTAATATGGTCTATGGCCTAAAAGGATATTTGGAACCTTCAATTATGGGAAATTGTAGCAATGCAGGGGGGATACAATTACATAGGAAAGTGCAAGGGGAATGGTTCTATGGTTGATTGAAAAGAAGACTATGTAAAATAAAAAGATTTATTCAGCATCTTAAAGAAATCCCAAAATGCTTTATTCCCAATCATGTATGAAATGTACAAAGACTGTTGAGTGTCAAAGATAGTATCTTCCAGCTTGTTCTAAAACAGACTAGATATAGCTTCAATTTTAATGCCTTGTCCATAAGACACCATGCTAATAACGTGACTCGAGCAGCACATGGATTCGGAATAAAAGCATTTTTCATAGGGTGGCACTTAAACCTGCATCCTTCCAAAATGTCATCACATGCTTTACGAAATGAGTCACAAATGACACTAAGTCTTTTACGATTTCATTTTAAGCAGATCAGTGTCAGATTCTCCGCAAATCTGGTTGCTGAGCAGTTTTAGAAATATCTAATCAACACTGTATATTATCCCAAGGCCCCCTTGCATTTGGATTATTCCACGGAAGAACATTTTCTACACATTTTACATTAATGTTTTCTGCAGCAGTTAATAGGTAGCACATCAAACAAACACAGAAAATTACACTGTCACCTTTTTAACATTGTTATATTTATTTTATGCGTATTTTTCATCTCAATTTATAACAATAATTGGAATTTGGAAAATTATGGACCATTAAATGTGAACCTGCTTGGATTTTTTAAAGGCAAATTATCTTTGACTAACTTAATCATGATGCTTATTGAATAACAACGTGGGTTGAAGAATGTAATGAGATTTGTGTTCAACGCTCAAGGGATATTTAACAAGGTATCACATTAATATTCAGTTAGACATAAATAGAAGTAATAGCCCCTTGGATTAAAGGAACATAAAATTCACCAGCAGAAAAGATACCCCAATGGTGCTTACTGATGGAGTCACCTACCAAAGACTAGTTTTAGCTTCAGAGATACAGCATGGAAAGAACCCCTTTGCCCATCGAGTTCATGTCAATTTATAGAAGCCGGTTAACCGACACATCTGCACGTCTTTCTAATGTGGGAGGAAACTGGGGCACCCAGAGAAATCCCATGCGGTCACAGGGAGAATGTACAAACGCCATACAGAGAGCCCCCTTAGTCAGGATCAAACCAGGATCTCTGGCGCTATAAGGCAGCAACTCTACCACTGCGCCACTGTGCTGTCCCCTGTCAGATGCTTTTGGATTATATGGACAATGTTACCAATTTTTGGCACCACCAGGAGCATTTTTCCCCTGAAGCAAAATGAAAGTCCAAAAAAAGTTACCATTTGACCATTTTTATAACAAATAAATTCAAAACTTAAGGTTTTTGATGCAAATAATGAAATTCGGGTTACGGCACTGCCCATTTTGTAAGTGATCTCGCTTCAACAGTGCAGGACAAAATATAGTTTATTTCTTATTCATTCAAATACAATTTCATTCAATATCAAACAGGAGTTAATCTCTTTAGATTTCAATTTAATTCCATTATTGCTGAATGTCTCAGAAGAATTATACAGTATTTGTTGAAGTAAATGGGAATTGTGGCACATAAAACCTAACGATATGATTTATTCAACTCAGTTAAATTAATTGCTGTATCCCAAAATTTATAGAATAGACCTACTTCCAGGCTAATAACTTCCTTTCCCTGTTTTTTGAGTACAAAATTCTGTGACATACTGAGAAATCATCATTATACTAAGTTTCCTTTTTGACTTAAATCACGTCAACTCCAGCTGGATACTTTCCAGGGATATCAATCTCCTTTTTAGTGCCCATCGCCTTGAAAGTGATGGTTACTAAATGTTTGACTGTGAAGAGCAGCAGAACCACCTAGTTGCTCGGTTGTAATCAGGGTGATACAGAGAAATCAATGGATGTTTGATGCATTATATTGCATAACACTCTCCAATAAATGCAAAGTGAATTGTGCTCCATTGTTCGACATTCAGTCTGTCAGTATTCAATGCATAGAGAGGCTTCATTGCAACTCTACATTGGTTTGTTTCTGTCTTGCAAGTACAAACATGTTTCCCCATATTCCCTGTTAAGCAAATCTAGCCTATGATGAGGAGCAAAGACTTGACAAAATTACAGATGTACTCCCTGTACACACATGACTGTGGGGCCAGGTTCAGCTCAAACTCCATCATCAAGTTTGCTGATGACACTGTGGTGGTGGGCCGGATCGCCAACAACGATGAGAAGGCCGACCGGGAGGAGGTGGCTGATCTGGCACTCTGGTGTCAGGACAATAGCCTCCTCTTGAATGTCACTAAAACAAAGGAGCTGATTGTGGACTTCAGAAGGGCTAAACATCCAAGGACGTACACGCCACTCGAGATAAATGGGTCTATTGTGGATAGGGTGAGCAGTTTCAAATACTTGGGAGTCCGCATCGCAGAGGATCTGACGTGGGCAACGCACATTGCCGCACTGGAGGGTAAGGCTAAGCAGCGCCTTTACCACCTAAGACAACTGAGGAAATTCAGAGTGTCGCTGAGGATCCTTCATTGCTTCTACTCTGGGGCTGTAGAGAGCATCCTGTCCGGCAACATTACAGTCTGGTTTGGAAACAGCTCTGCCCAGGACAGGATGACCCTGCAGAGAGTAGTGCGTTCGGCAGAACGCACCATGGGAACTACACTTGTCCCCCTGCAGGACCTATACATCAGGAGGTGCATATCCAGAGCAAGCAAGATCATGAGGGACCCCTGCCACCCCAGTAACGGACTGTTCCA
Organism: Rhinoraja longicauda; assembly: GCF_053455715.1. Classification (NCBI taxonomy): domain Eukaryota; kingdom Metazoa; phylum Chordata; class Chondrichthyes; order Rajiformes; family Arhynchobatidae; genus Rhinoraja; species Rhinoraja longicauda. The sequence continues at coordinate 23,459,411 of NC_135970.1, forward strand.
GATGCTACGATCAGGCAAACGTCTCCGCTGTCACGCTGTGAAAACGGAGAGGATGAGACGGAGCTTCTTCCCACAGGCCATCAGGACTGTCAACTTTTATAACCCCAGAGACTAAATTTTTGTCGACACTTTTTGTGCTATGTTTAGTAACTTATTAACTTTATTTATATGCTGTAATTGTAATTCTTTTTGTGCACAACCCGCAGGCATTGCCACTTTCATTTCACTGCACATCGAGTATGTGTATGTGACAAATAAATTTGACTTGACTTGACTTGACTTGATGTGGGTTTTACTAGCCTAAGCAGCATGCTAAGCGATATCATAACCAACAGGTTAAATCAAAGCTGTGCAGACCAACCACATTGAACTATGAATGGTGAAGGTCAATTATACAGGAGGTTGCTCCAATAACATCCCCATCCTCAATGCTGGCGGGACTCACATGTGAGCGCTATAATAAAAGCTGAGGTGTTCATAAACATGTTCAGCCAGAAGTGCCAAATAGACGATTCATCTTGGCATCTTCCTGACTTCCACCATCACTGAAGCTAGTTTCCGGACATATCCACATAATATCATGGAATGGTTGAAAGCATGAGATATGGCAGGATTTGGCAATATACCAGCTCTAGCACTGAAACTTATGCTTCAGATCAAGTTGTGACTCTAGCCAAACTGTTCTAGTATTGTAACGACGCTAGCATTTACACAAGGACATGAACAATTGCATGTTCAACCTCTTGCAACCAAATCTCTATAATGGTCATAAATTCATAGTCCCATGCATTGATCAAGGCTCTAAATTCATCAACTTTACTCATAGTATTCCTTGTATGGAAATAAACACTTTTCAGTCCATCAGTTTCACCTCTCCCTGCCTGAGCTTGCTTTGAGACATATAACCTCTGCCTTCTAACCAATAGTTCCACTTGTTGACCCATTGCTCTAGTTCCCACACCCTAGCCATTCTAGTCTAGCTGCCATTTGTAGGTATTCCGCGAGGTTGCACATATCCTGACTCAGAAGTACATGAATTTAAAAGAGAGTTAGATAGTGCTCTAGGGGCTAGTGGAACCAAGGGATATGGGGAGAAGGCAGGCACAGGTTACTGATTGTAGATGATCAGCCATGATCACAATGAATGGCGGTGCTGGCTCGAAGGGCCAAATGGCATCCTCCTGCACCTATTTTCTATTTTCTGTTTCTATTGGGTTTAAATTATGTAATTTCCTATCCAGCATTACAGTGGGAGTACATTTCCATAAGGACTGCAGCAGTTCAACAATGCAGTTCATTACCATCTTTTTGAAGACAATTTGAAGCAGGCAATTATTGCTGGTCTTGCCTGTGGTGATCAGATCTAAAAGGGAATAAGGAAAAGTATAACAGCAGAGCAATCTAAAGGACAGCTCTGTTGCTATACACATGTCCTTGTGCAATAAAGGATAACATATTGCCTGTCTTCCTCATTCATTGCTGTACCTATACATTAACCATTGGCTGTTCATGAACAAGGTCACCCATCTGTACCATATAAAGCCCCTTAAATATTATGTGATTTCTTATGAGAAATTCATTCTCCTTGTGCTGATGTTGTATTCGAGTCAATTGTCTTATTTTATGAGCTCCTGCTGTGAATCTTTCATTCTGGAAAATGCAGCACTTAGACTCTTTTAAAGAACAGGTGCAGGTGGAAAGACTGCTGGAATATACAGTATATAACACCGTCTTGTACCACCTTTGATCATCTAATGCTATCTTTTTTTCTCTGGGTCAATGTTTATGGGAGTTGTCCCTTAAATGTGGGCTACCATCACATCTGGCTTAGCAGTTAACTTTCTTGGTTGCCATCTCCATAATATTACAATACTATATGGACCTTTCGACTTTTGGACCGAACATAACATTGTTTCTGAGAGTATAATCGAGAAAATTCTCCTCTCCCAATAGACGTCTCACAGTTTCTCCCAAATTCTGATCCTAAATGTGCCACATTTACAGCAATCTGTTATCTCAAAGAACAGTTGGATTAAATATCTTACCTGTCATTGAACAATGTTTGCAGAAGTTGAAAAATAAGCAGCTTTCATAAGAGCTGCAAAATTAGTGAATGAGCAGGGCACTTTGGAGCCACTTTCCATTGAAAATATAGTGTTTTAAATCCCATTCCCTGATGGTATTCTACACCTGGCAGCAGTATCTTGCAGTTCAAAAGTATTGAAAATTACCCCCTTCTTTCCAGGTAATATTTACAGCAAAATTACCAGCCATTTCACCCATCTAGTTTGTGCCATTGTTTTACTGCGCTCAATTCCATTTTGGTTTATCCATGTCCGAATCCTTCAGCATGACACTCTATCTCCTTCTCTCTCGTGCACTTGCCACTTTCCTTTAAATGTGACCACACTATTCATTTCAATCATTCCTTAATGACAAATTAGAAAGTTAGAAAGTACTGATATCATCAGTTTTCAACTAAAATTAGAAGTTGAAGTTAAACATACAGTATGTTTGGATAACCAAACTAAAGCCGTTTCCTGCATTATATAATTCAGAGAGAAAATAATCTGAAAATAACAGTCACAAATGAGTGCTTATCAATAGTCAATAGTCAATAGTCGTTTATTTGTCACATACACATAAATGTGTAGTAAAATGAAACATTACCCGCAGTTGAACAATAAGACCAATAAGATTAATCAATAAAAATGCAATAACACATACAATCACAACTAACACCAAACAAAAAGAAACATCCATCACAGTGAGTCTCCTCCAGTCCCTCCTCACTGTGATGGAAGGCCAAAATGTCTTTTTCTCTTCCCTGCCGTCTTGTCCCGCGGTCAGGCTGTTGGAGTTGCCACGTCGGGGCGGTCGGGGCTCCCGATATTGAAGCCCCCGCTGGGCGGTGAAAGGTCAACGGCCTATTTCAGGCCGCGCCGGACGGTGAAAGGTCCGCGACGGGCCGACCCAAGCCCCGCGATTCGGGGCGGGCGAACACGCTGCCTCTGCCGTTGCCGGAGCTCCCGATGTCGGCCCCCACCCAGGGGTCTGCGGGCTTCCGACGTCCACGCGGCCCGCGCCGGAGCCTCCGGAGACGAGTCGCAGCCGCGCCCGCAGCATCCGCAGGCAGCCAGCGCCGCAGGTGGTGAGTCCGCGCCGCGGGCTCTGCGAACCAGAGCCCCAGGTGTTCCCAGGTGAATGGCCGGTGGTAGGCCGCAACGGGAACGGAGACACGACACAGAACAAAGGTCACGTCTCCGTTCGGGAGAGAGAATGTTACAGTTCCCGTTCCCTCCCACCCCCCCCCCCCCCAAAACATAACATACAACACTACATCATATTAAACTACAATTCAGACAAAAACAACAAAAAACACAAAAGACAGACGGACTGCAGGCCAGTCAAAGGGTAGTTAATCTGTGGAAGTCATTGCCACAGAGTGCTGTGGAGGCCAAGTCAGTGGATACTTTTAAGGCAGAGATAGACAAATTCTTGAATAGAATGGGTGCAAAAGGTTATGGGGAGAAGGCAGGAGAATGTGCGGCACGGTGGCGCAGCGGGACGGCACGGTGGCGCAGCGGTAGAGTTGCTGCCTTACAGCGAATGCAGCGCCGGAGACTCAGGTTCGATCCTGACTACGGGTGCTGTACTGTAAGGAGTTTGTACGTTCTCCCCGTGACCTGCGTGGGTTTTCTCCGAGATCTTTGGTTTCCTCCCACACTCCAAAGACGTACAGGTATGTAGGTTAATTGACTGGGTAAATGTAAAAATTGTCCCTAGTGTGTGTAGGATAGTGTTAATGTGCGGGGATCGCTGGGCGGTGCGGACTTGGTGGGCCGAAAAGGCCTGTTTCCGCGCTGTATCTGAAATATGAAAATATGAAATGTGAAATGGGATTACGAGGCAGAGGTCAGCCGTGATTGAATGACAGAATAGACTCGATGGGCCCGAATGGCCTAATTCTACTCCTAGAACTTGTGAACTTGTGAATACAGTGGAGAAAGTGTTGGGGAATAGTGCCAACGAGCATTTGGAACATGGAGTGTTGAGTAACCAACAAAAAGGCAGGCATAACTGAGACCCACACGAGTGCCCTTAGCGACATCTTTGTGAGAAACTAAAGAACAGTTGTTAAGGATGAGGTGAAGTTCAACCATGCAGAGGAGAGTGTTCGAAGAGGGAAACTGATTGAGTCTCTGTTCAAAGAAGAACCGAAGGGCCTGGAGACCTTTGTGACAGAGAATGCAGATTTCTGTTGCGAGGTTTCTTGGATGAATATTAATTCTGGGATCCGAATAACATTGCATGCAATCATTTCCATAACCAAAAGGGGCATTTTTTAAGTTATTGCGAATGAAACAGTTGTACTTTTAAATCAGATTTCAGTTTCTGTTAATTATTGATGGTATCACTGACTATGTTTGCAGCAGATGAGAAAACTGTCAAATTCAATATTGGAGACTTTTAGAATAAATATATTCATTACAGTCCCCTTAAAGGCAATAGACTGTCCATCACAGGAGAAAAACTAGTGACGGACATTTATTACAAGCCCACCGACTCGCACAGCTATCTGGACTACACTTCTTCCCACCCGGTCCCCTGCAAAAAGTCTATTCCCTACTCCCAATTCCTCCGTCTACGCCGCATCTGCGCCCGGGATGAGGTGTTTCAGACTAGGGCTTCCGAGATGTCCTCGTTTTTCAGAAAACGGGGCTTCCCCTCCTCCATTATAGATGAGGCTCTCACTAGGGTCTCTTCTACATCCCGCAGCTCCGCTCTTGCTCCCCATCCCCCCACTCGCAACAAGGACAGGATCCCCCTCGTTCTCACCTTCCACCCCACCAGCCAGCAGATCCAACATATCATCCACCAACATTTCCGTCACCTACAACAGGACCCCACCACTGGCCATATCTTCCCATCCCCTCCCCTCTCTGCGTTCCGCAGAGACCGTTCCCTCCGCAACTCCCTGGTCCACTCGTCCCTTCCTACCCAAACCACCCTAACCCCGGGCACTTTCCCTTGCAACCGCACGAGATGCAACACCTGTCCCTTTACCTCCCTCCTCAACTCCATCAAAGGACCCAAACAGTCTTTCCAGGCGAGACAGAGGTTCACCTGCACCTCCTCCAACCTCATCTATTGCATCCACTGCTCTAGATGTCAACTTATCTATATCGGCGAAACCAAGCGCAGGCTCGGCGATCGCTTCGCTGAACACCTGCGCTCGGTCCGCATTAACGCAACTGATCTCCCGGTGGCCCAGCACTTTAACTCCCCCTCCCATTCCCAGTCTGACCTCTCTGTCATGGGCCTCCTCCAGTGCCATAGTGAGGCCCGCCGGAAATTGGAGGAGCAGCACCTCATATTTCGCCTGGGCAGTTTGCGGCCCGGTGGTATGAACGTCGACTTCTCCAACTTCAGATAGCTCCTCTGTCCCTCCCTTCCCCTCCTCCTTCCCAGATCTCCCTCTATCTTCCTGTCTCCACCTATATCCTTCCTTTGTCCCACCCCCGACATCAGTCTGAAGAAGGGTCTCGACCCGAAACGTCACCCATTCCTTCTCTCCCGAGATGCTGCCTGACCTGCTGAGTTACTCCAGCATTTTGTGAATAAATCGACTGTCAATAATCTTTTGATATCCCAATCAGGTCTATATCCTCTATCCATCCACTTTTAGTCTAACTGCAGTGGAGCCCCTACAAGGTAATTGGAATTTTATTTTTTTTGTCATGTCTGCAGGTCTTGAGTCCTATGAGGAATTGTTGAGACTTTGTCATTCCGGGCTCCATGCCTTCTGCTCCCTCCCTTATTACATCACCCAGAACTTCCACCACCTCCAACTTGCCTGCATGTTCGCAAGTCTTGCTTTAAAGGCAGAAAGGAGCTTCATTGTTGTCCCTAAATGTGCTTCCTATTTTTGTTTCCTATTTTGAACTCATTCTGTGATGGATAGCAGTTTGGCCTTTTTCAGTCAGGCTTGAGTCTAAGAGTTAGGAAGTCAGGAGCAGACGAGGGCACTCGATTCAATGCGAGATACCGGCAACCAAAAGAGATGTGTACAGCAATTCATTCATCCCACGCACAATTAAAGCATTGAATAGTCTTCACCCTACTGTAGTTACTCACCCAGCCACAACTAAATTTAAGGTAGCTCTTCTTCTCCAAGAAGCCCTTCTTGCTTAAGTCCACACTCCGCCACCTCCAGTTTAAATTCCATTTGGAATATTTTGGGGGACCAAGAACCAAGAACCAAGTCATGTTGCAGCTTTATAGGATATCAGTTGGGGCACATTTGGGATACCATGTGCAGGCAGTCCTGGTTGCCCCATTAGAAGAAGGATGTGGACACTTTGGAGAGGATGCTGAAGAGATTTACCAAAATGCTGCCTGGATTAAAGGTCATTAGCTATACTTGAGTATGGATCAACTTGGATTGTTTTACCTGGAGCACCAGTGGATGAGAGGAGACCTGATAAAGGTTATGGGAGGCATAGAATGGGTAGATAGTCAGAATCTTTTCCCAGGATGGAAATGTTTAAGACTGGAGAGCATAGTTCGAAGGTGAGATGAGCAAAGTTTAAAGGAGATGTGCAGGGTAGGTGTTTTTCACAGAGGGTGGTGGGTACACATGCAGAGGGTGGTGGGTAATAGACAATAGACAATAGACAATAGACAATAGGTGCAGGAGTAGGCCATTCAGCCCTTCGAGCCAGCACCGCCATTCAATGCAATCATGGCTGATCACTCTCAATCAGTACCCCGTTCCTGCCTTCTCCCCATATGGAATGGAGGGTACACATGCAGAGGGTGGTGGGTACACATGCAGAGGGTGGTGGGTACACATGCAGAGGGTGGTGGGTACACATGCAGAGGGTGGTGGGTACACATGCAGAGGGTGGTGGGTACACATGCAGAGGGTGGTGGGTACACATGCAGAGGGTGGTGGGTACACTTGCAGAGGGTGGTGGGTACACATGCTGCCAGGGGTGGTGGGTACACATGCAGAGGGTGGTGGGTACACATGCTGCCAGGGGTGTTGATGGAGGCAGACACATTAGAAGCCTTTACGAGGACTTTAGATAGGCATATGGATTAGGTCGCTGGTGAGTTTAGAAGAATGAGGGGGGACCTAATTGAAACATACAGAATAGTGAAAGGCTTGGATAGAGTGGATGTGGAGAGGAAGTTTCCACTAGTGGCAGAGTCTAGGACAAGAGGTCATAGCCTCAGAATTAAAGGATGTTCATTTAGGAAGGAGATGACGAAACATTTCTTTAGTCAGAAGGTGGTGAATATGTGGTATTCCTTGCCACAGAAGGCTGTGGAGGCCAAGTCAGTGAATATTTATAAGGCAGAGATACATAGATTCTTAATTAGTACATGTGTCAGAGGTTATGGGGAGAAGGCAGGAGAATGGGGTTAGGACAGAGAGATAGATCAGCCATGATTGACTGGCAGTGTACACTTGATGGGCCAAATGGCCTAATTCTACTCCTATTCCTTATGACCTTATGAGAGATACAGATCATGTGCGGAAAGAGAAGATTAGTTCAGCTTGGCATCATGTTTGGCACGGTTGTTGTGGATCGAACGACCTGTTCCTGTGCTGTAGTGATCTGTGTTCTAATGAGAATTGGCGTTAAAATTCCATGTGCAAAATCTATACCTGTGGGTTCATTACACACCCTGTATGAGGTTTAATAAGAACTCTTTGTTCAGTTAGCTTGCATAGATCTGGTACTTTGCTGGTGGGTCTTTTGATTTAATCATCAAGGTTACGATGAACATGCTATAAAAAAAAACTCCCTCCAGGCATTATGAATCTCATTAAAACTCTTAAAAGATGATTATCTACATTGCTTCTGAGATTCAGCCATTAATACAATATAGCCAAACATCAGTATCTATGGTGATGTACTGCAAGGTTCAAGAGTTCAAGACAGTCCAGTTTCTGTCCCACCTAACAAGGGCAAACATCATTCTCATATTTCCCACTCATTCGTTGAGTCTGTGACATTGTACATTTGCTGATATGTGCCAGCATTAAACTTGATCGTAGCATCAAAACGATCTGACCACATTCACAAAATGAAAATTCTCTACTTGACATCAATAAAACTGATAACAGCAGAGAACTGTGTTCTTTATAAGAAATGGTAGCATTAGTTTTGTGGAAAGAGACAAATTGACTTCAGAATAGTAAGCATTCAGCATGAACTCAACGCAATGTAGAGGGTAGACAACAAATGCTGGAGTGACTCAGAGGGCCAAGCAGCGTCTCTGGAGAGAAGGAATGGGTGATGTTTCGGGTCAAGACCCTTCTCTGGAGAGAAGGAATGGGTGTCTACAAAAGAGAATGGAAATGATTTACAATTTAGCGCCCTAGTTACAGCAAGGCACAGTCTCTCAATAAGATCGCGATGAGAACATTCCCAGAATCGTTCTTTTTGGACAGGATTAACAATGCATTATACATTTAAGGAAAGGGCAATAATTCAATATATGGCTCCCATTTACATTCAAACCTTGCAAATTACCCAACTTTCAATGAAGCACATTTAAAATGAACAATATTAGTATAAGCAGCCTGTTATGAAACTAACCATCTCTCTGCATGAGACCATGCCAACACCATTGATTCATTACTCACACCTCCAGCACCCCGGCTGTGCCATCCTGAGAATGCCTAAGCTGCAGTTTAGTGCCCATTTCCACAGTGAGATCCATTCTGACTGTCTACTATGGGCCTGTTTGGAGATTTGTCAGTTCTAAGAATGTGCTTTGGCTTCTGCTGGCAAATGTACTTTGGCTGAGGTTTCTGTCACTTTTCTATAAAAGCAATTTCAATCCGATGTCACTATCAAGCAGCGTTTCCGGAGGGAAATGAACTGTAAAGGGTCAAAGTAATACATTTAAAATATGTGATGTCAGCTAGAGGGACTCTGGCAAATGAAACGAAGTAGGAAGCAGGGTCCATTAGTCGGCTGAGAGTAATAATCCCCATGACTACTCATCAGGGAGGCTAATGAAGGAGAATTGGTGTTTGCTATGGTTTTGTATTCATTATATTTTTTTGCCAAATGGCCTGGATTATCCTGTCATTCAACACTGGCCCAAGAAAGTTTCAGTTTCCTCACAAGTTTAAGTTTTTCACATGAATGCTGTCAGCCCATTACAGTATTTTTTTCAAAGTTCAATGTCAACATCCCTCTGGACCTTTCAGTCACGGATCGCAAAGCTCTAGAAGTTCCCCAGCAGTTACTCAGGCTGTGAAAGATAGAAGCACGTTTTAATTAACCTCGTCTTTTATTACATTGTAGAGATACAGTACGGATAGAAGTCATTCGGCCTACCGAGTCTGTGCCGACCAGCAATCGCCGCACATTAACACTATCCTACACACACTCTGGGCAATTTCCAAGTTTACTAAGCCAATGAACCTACAAACCTCTACGTTTTTGGAGTGTGGGAGGAAATCGTAGTACCCAGAGAGAATGTACAAACTTCATAAAGACAGCACCGGTAGTCAGGATCGAACCCAGGCCTCTGGCGCTGTAAGGCAGATAACCCATCGCTGCGCCCCTGTGCCACTCATATTTAAATATTATAATCATTTCAAAGTGTTTTGTACTGATAATTTTGTAAATGTGTTAATATCTTCCCATTTTTAAAAATAGTTTTAAGTTTTCAATAGTTCTGGAATGTCCATGAATATTTTCAAATTGCAGTGGATTAGTCGACTGTCAAAGATTATTCTGCAATTTGGTGGATAGATTTGAACAATATTCCTCACCAATTCATCCAACCAGCCCTCCATCAGCGTAGTTATGTTTGCTTGGACCTGCCACCAGGATCAGGCTAGCTGGGCAGTTTCTTGATCCACACATCACATGCAAACACCTCTAAGTAAGCCAGTGGCAAGTGCAGACAATGTGGCTCTTGGTTATAAGTTCTGGAATTGTGTTTATCTTTAGATATATATCATATAACTGCACACTATCTGAACAATCTTGAGATATAGTCCCTGACAGGTTTGTATTTTCACAATGTTAAACATTGACTCATAGGTATGTTTTATCTGTAAGTGCAACCAATGTATTTTTTGTAGACAAAAGATGATGTTGTGCATATCACCATTAGTATCTATAGTGGATCATCATCCTATAAGCTACTTACGCCATTTAAAGGGCCCAACTGCCAGATTTAATGAATACATTTTTAAAAAAAACATTAGTAATCTTTTTGTATTATTAAAAATTCTAAACATTGGAAAATCTAGTTTTTTTAAACTCTTTAGAGGCACTGGTACACTGTACCAGCACGTAGCATACAAAAAAGCCCTGCATTTTTGCCTGAATGGAAGGTGTGTGGAAGGTCTCAGCAGATGACCTTACACAATTGTTTCAGATTTCCTTCTGTCCACATGTGTCATAGGCAGGCATGTTTTAGAGAGTGCTGGACAATAGCAATGTCCCCTTTTGCTCTCCAATCCAAGGTCTGAAGCTCCTGTGAGTGTGGAGGCCAATATCATCCATTGAAAGAATCTCAGGAGATTTATTTTATTTTATTTATTTATTTAAGCCTTTATTGTCATTGCAGTTAGAGATACAACAAACAATCTTGAGATCTCGTCCCTGACAGGTTTGTATTTTCACAATGTTAAACATTCACTCATAAGTATGTTTTATCTGTAAGTACACTCAGTGCATTTTTTGTAGACAAAAGATGATGTTGTGCATATCACCATTGGTATCTATGGTGGATCATCACCCTATCATAAGTTCACAAGTTATAGGAATCGAATTAGGCCATTTGGCCCATCGAGTCTATTCCGCTATTCAACCATGGCTGATCTCTGCCTCCTACTCCCATTTTCGTGCCTTCCTCCCATAACCCCTTGCCACCGTTCGAATCAAGAATTTGTCTGTTTCTGCCTTAAAAATATTCACTGAATTGGCCTCCACAGCCCTCAGTGGCAATGAGTTCCACAGATTAACTACCCTCTGACTAAAGAAGATCCTCCTCACCATCGGGCAACTTTGTTGGAATCCAAGGACTGGTGAATAATAAAGACGAAAATATGGAAATTAAATTTATCCATGATGGGTGATGGATAAGTAGAACAGATAACTTCTGAGGTGACGGCTGCAACAGGCTTTGTGGCCATTTGTGTAAAATGGTGCCAAAATGGCACCTCTCGCATATGGACCCAGTGGTCTGTTTTGTGCATACTGTACCGACCGGAGCAATTGTGTTGATGTATGGGGATAGCTGAGCTGTCTGCAAAAAAAATGTATTTCACTGTACCTGGTACACGTGACAATAAACAAACCATTGGACCTATCCTGTTTTCTTCTTAGCAAAGGACACGGAAGTCAGGCAGCATGTAAAAGATATGGTGGCTCCACAAACACTCCATCCATTTGGCACTCAGAGTAAAACTACCTTAAGTTGCACCAAATCTGCAATAAAATTATTACCATTATCGAGATACAATGAAGAGGAAATTCAACACATCTTCACTCCATCAATCTCTTTTTGCTCCTGTCTGCGTTCTTGCTGATGTTTGCATTTAACTGATGTAGAAATGCCTGGCCAACCCTCAACTCAACTTAACTGTTTAAATTCCCCTGCAAAGAATGAGTTAGCCTTTATCGGTTTGGAAGAAATCACATACATAAACCAAGCCAGCGGTTAATTTCATGTGACAGAGAAGGCCACGAGAACAATAATAAATATTTATTGTGGGTTGGAGAGAATGTCATAAAAAGAAATAGAAAATATGTACATTGTCTAGTGAGCACCAGTTAATTGTAAAAAAATAATTGATTGTGAATCGATGTTGCTTCCGCATGCTGCTAGTTTTTGCTTTTCCAATTTATTATGTAGCTGAAAGGTGAGAATAACAACAGTAACCAGTGCAGCCTATTACTTCTTTTGCTTCTACCTGCCTTATTTAGCTTTGAATATCCATTATTTCAATACAGGCTTCAACTTATCTCAAAGTGCAAAATCATCACATTTAAGGGCACAGCTGGGAGATATAATCAATGTAGAGGCAAACTCAGAGGGGCCTGTCCCACTTAGGCGTTTTTTTAGCTGACTGCAGGCGACTGGAATAGTCATAGCAGTTCGGCAAAAAAACGGCGACTGGACCCACCCTACGACAATGTCTACGGCAAGCTACAACAACCTACCACCTAGTCGACGTCAAGCTACGGCAAGCTACCGACAACCGGCGATCCAATCGTCGCGATTTAGGACCTCCACCTACGACCGCACCTACGACCACACAGGCGGCAACCTACGACAACCAAAGTCAACCTACATCTGCCCACCACAAGCTACAACAAGCTACGACTGTGTCGGAGACAACTGAAGACAATTCACGTCATTTTGGCCTCCAGTTTTGACGCCGGTACCTGTCGCCGGTTGGCGTGGGTAGTCGCCAATGGAGTTCAACGAAGTCAGCTCCGGCGACAACCTATGTCTCCTGGCGACAACCTGGTGACAACCTATGACAGCGCCTATGTCAGGAGACATCAAGCTACGATCATTGGCGTCAAACCAACAGTCGCCGAAAATCTTTAAACATTTCAAAATCCAGCGGCGACCAGAAAAATGCTACGACTCTTTGGAGATGACTCACTACCATACAGGCGACACCCCGGCGACCGTGTGGCGACAGCCTAGTCACCTGTAGTCACCGAAAAAATCGCCTAAGTGGGACAGGGGTTTCAATTTTTCGTTAAATATGTAGGAAGGAGTTGCAGATGCCGGTTTAAACCGAAGATAGACATAGAAAGCTGGATATAACTCAGCAGGTCAGACAGCATCTCTGGAGAAAAGGAATAGGTGGCGTTTCGAGTCGAGAATGAAGAAGGGTCTCGACCTGAAACGTCACGCATTCCATTTCTCCAGCGATGCTGCCTGATCCGTCGAATTACTCCAGCTTTTTTTGTGTCTATCTTTCCTTAAATATTGTGGCCAGGATAAAAATCTACTTTATGTAGCATAGGACTTTAGTCCATCCAAATCTTTTGCCACTGATAGTCTGAGCTACACTATATCCTACTAGTCCATCACTCACCACATTCCTGGCTAACCTGAGTACTCAATCCTACTAGTTAAAATTCTAGTTTTTGTGTTTAAGCCCTTAAATCAGGTTTCTACCCTTTCTACCTCAGCAACCGCCTCCAATCCCACAATCTACCCAAACCTTTATATTTCTCTGGTTCTGGTTCTGGTAAATCCCCCATACTTTCACTCACTACATCTTACCCCTTCTTCATCAATTGCAGCTCAGACCAATGAGTGTCTGGAATTCCCTTTCAAGAAGCAACCTCTTTCCCCTCAACTTCCCAGAACCAGACTGGGCCATTCAAACTCAAATGCCCACTCCACTATTCAATAAGAACACGGCTCATCTTCTACTTCCTTTACTAACCACACATTCTGTGATTCGCTTAACACCCAAAAATCTATCTCTGCCTCGCATAAATTCACCCATTTAGCATTCTCCATGTTTTCCTTTACATTGTTGAGTCTTTGGTTATTTTTCAACAGTGAAACTAATTATATTACTACTGTAATTATTACAGGACAAATTGCAACAATCTACTTTCATGTTGAGGTGACATGCAGATAGTTGAGATGAAGGACTTCATTTGAAGTTAGTCCTTCGGCTATATAGTTAATGTTTAGTACAGTGCACAAGGGCATCCTTTAGCACTAAATTCCCAGTTTGCAGGGTCTTGATAGATTGTATGTGCTTGCAGTTTGTTTGCCAATAACAAGTAACGTGGCAACAGGCTTCAGGGTGCCAGTCATGCATTGCAGTTGTTCCTTTGTCCTACTCCATCGCTAACCATCATTCCCAAAAACATTGTTAATATTTATTTCACTAGGCTTTGGAACTTTAATGGAGTGTTGAATGTAAAGCTGACCATATCCTATCTTAGCCCAATGCTTAGAAAAATGATCCGAACATTGACCACAGGCTACGGAGTTCCTACTCAGGGCTTTTTGGGGAGTGTTTCATCCCTTCGGTGGAACTCGTTGTGAGTGGATGCTCACAACTTGCATTAAAGTACTTTCATAGAAACATAGAAACATAGAAAATAGGTGCAGGAGTAGGCCATTCGGCCCTTCGAGCCTGCACCGCCATTCAATATGATCATGGCTGATCATCCAGCTCAGTAACCTGTACCTGCATTCTCTCCATACCCCCCTGATCCCTTTAGCCACAAGGGCCACATCTAACTCCCTCTTAAATATAGCCAATGAACTGGCCTCAACTACATTCTGTGGCAGAGAATTCCACAGACTCACCAATCTCTGTGTGAAGAAATGTTTTCTCATCTCGGTCCTAAAAGACTTCCCCCTTATCCTTAAGCTGTGACCCCTGGTTCTGGACTTCCCCAACATCGGGAACAATCTTCCCGCATCTAGCCTCTCCAACCCCTTAAGAATTTTATATGTTTCTATAAGATCCCCTCTCAGTCTTCTAAATTCCAGCGAGTATAAGCCTAGTCTATCCAGTATTTCTTCATATGAAAGTCCTGCCATCCCAGGGATCAATCTGGTGAACCTTCTCTGTACTCCCTCTAAGGCTAGAATGTCTTTCCTCAGATTAGGAGACCAAAACTGTACACAATACTCCAGGTGTGGTCTCACCAAGGCCCTGTACAAAACCTGCCTGGCGTCCAGCCTATTTCTGGCCATGTCCAGGCCACTACAACCTTTTACTTGGGATCTGGGAACACATATTACATTATAACAAACTTGTGACATTTGGTATTCCATCTATGTTCCCCATTTTTGGCATATTCCTTTAAACTACCATCAGTGTGCCTTGTTTGCTGCATTAAACATGCAGTAAAAATGGTAACTGTTGTCAGCAGCAACATCACAGGGAATAAAGTGAGGGGTGCACCCCGATTTCTAGCTGAAGCTCCCTTGATTGAATCATGCCTGTCATCACTGGCAGCTTCATTCAGAGTTTAACATGGGGTAATCAAAATATAATGGCAGAGCAATAATGGTAACTTCCCACACATAAGAGGAGTGAAAAAAATCATTTCTCTCTTGCGAATGTAAGTTGAAATGGAAAAATGTTAATGGATGAGCATGACTTAATCCCCTTGGCCAATTTTCCATCCATTCTGGCAGGAACTCAGCAGGATGTAAAAGATGCCAGCTGCCGTCAGAATATGAGGTCTCAACATTTACAGAAAAACTAGTTTGAAGCAGGGCTGGAAGTTGGCGAGGAGTCGTATCGGAATAATCTCAAAATAGATTTCCTGGATACCCTGAAGAAATTAACTCTGGATTTCTTTAACATTACTTTGTTGCAAGCTACCTGTTCAGTAGGTAGTCTGACTATCAGGCTGCCTGTCCGTTGACAGGGAAAGCCTGCAGCAGGTAACACCAATCTGGGAGTACAGATATCGGAGTCAGGAGGATAGACACAAATGCTGGAGTAACTCAATGGGACAGGCAACATTTCTGGATAGTAGGAATGGGCGATATTTTGGGTGGGGACCCTTCTTCAGGAGGAGGCGGATTGCAGTTGTGTGTGAGGGACAATGTTTCTGTGGGCAGTATCAGTCAATGGTAAGAGATCACAACGGGTGGGTGGGTTTGCAATAGTCCACCAGGAGCAGGCAAGTCCAGTTATCTGTAGATAATCACTCCTGCTCCACCAAACAAGCATTATGTGTAGGAAGGAACCGCAGATGCTGGTTTGCATCAAAGAACACAAAATGCTGGAGCAACTGGAATCAGGCAGCATCTCTGGAGAAAAAGAATAGGTGACGCTTTGGGTTGAAGCCCTTCTTCAGACTTACTTTTTTTTTCTTGTCAGGGCAGTTCTAGTTTATTGATTTTAGGGAGAAGGTAAAACTGGGCCATGCGGGGCTGGGGAATGATAAGGTTGGAAGCAGTGGGCAGACAGCCGGAAGTGATAAAATCAGAGATGGTCTGCTTCCCGGTTGTTATCAGGCAACTGAACCATTCTACCAACAACTGAAGAGCAGTCCTGAACTACTATCTGCCTCATAGGAGACTTGCGGACTATCTTTGACCGGATTGTACTGGTTTTATCTTATACCAAACATTATTCACGTTATTCCCTTTATCATATATCTGTACATTGTGGATGGGCTCGATTAGAAGCATATATTGTCTTTCCACTAACTGTTTGCACGCAACAAAAACTTTTCACTGTACACGTGACAATAAACTAAACTCAAACACATAGTGGCCTTCGCGATGCCTTTAAGCATTTTTACCTTGTTGGGTCCAGAAAAACCAGGCGAGATCATAAAGTCATAAGGAGTAGGAGTAGAATTAGGCCATTCAGCCCATCTGGTCTACTCCGCCATTCAATCATGGCTGATCTATCTCTCCCTCCTAAACCAATTCTCCTGACTTTTCCCCATAACCCCTGACACCTGCACTAATCAATAATCTATCTATCTATCTGCCTTAAAAATATCCACTGACTTGGCCATTACAGCTTTCTGTGGCAAAGAATTCCACAGATTCACCAGATATGAAAAAAAAAATGGGGTGGAGCTGCTCTGGGATGTGACGACTGACTGGTATCCTTCGAGGTGGTAGGCCACTCAGCCCATTCCTGCTAGCCCACTGGGTCGGCTGGTCACCCTGCCACTGACCTGGCTGGTGGCCGTGGGTTCGGCTCATGTTCAAAACATTTTAATTAATAAATTCATCTTATCTTAGCTTAGCTTAGTTTAGTTTAGTTTAGCTTAGCTGAGCTTAACTTTGCTTCGAGATACAACATGGACACAG
Organism: Rhinoraja longicauda; assembly: GCF_053455715.1. NCBI lineage: Eukaryota > Metazoa > Chordata > Chondrichthyes > Rajiformes > Arhynchobatidae > Rhinoraja > Rhinoraja longicauda. The sequence continues at coordinate 23,476,238 of NC_135970.1, forward strand.
GCCGTTCGGCCCACCGGCTGTGCACCAACAAGCGATACCCTTACACTAACTCACTAGGGACTATTTTATTACTGAAGCCAAATTAACCTACAAACCTGTAGGTCTTTGGAACGCAGTTGGAAACCAAAGCACCCGGGGAAAACCCACGTGGTCACGGGGAGAACGTACAAATTCCGTACAGACAAGCACCCGTAGTCAGAATCGAACCCAGGTCTCTGGCTCTGTAAGGCAGCAACTCTACCGCTGCATCGCCGTGCCACCCACATGCTGCAGTTAAATTGGGGAGTTCAGTCAGCATTTACAGCATGTTTAGACCTGCTGATTTGGGGCAAGGTAGTACAGCTCAATAGCCTTGTCTAGAGTTAACTCAACCTTTTTGAGCGATGGTTGTGAATCATTTCACTCCTTCAGTACCACTGGGAACTAGTGGCGGTGTAGTTTCATTGGCATCTATCCAGGAAAGGAGATTATTAGACAAGTCTTCAGGAAGTAACTGCAGACTGCTGAGTACATTGTTAGCTCCAGTTAGACTTTGAACATCACACGCTCTGATGGGAAGGCATCCCACAGGTATTTAATCTGCATTTACAAGATCAAAAGAAAGGAGCCCAGAAATTAGATTGTGTAATGTAGCATTTGCTGATGCGGTGGATGTCGATGGTATTTCAATTGTAAATGGAAATCAGATTATCACAGGATAATTTGTCGCTTGCCTGGTTAAATTGTACAGCTCTGAACACACTGTGCACACAGTACACAGTTATTGACATTGATTTTTGTGTAACGCCGATATGACACTTGCCCTGTCAGTTGAGTCATGTCCATCCACTGAGACGTTGAGCAAACAATACATCGGAAACGTGGTCCTATTAGAAAGCCATCTGCTTGATGACTTCCAGATTTTTCGGATACTGGAAAAGATTGAGGGCATTTGCCAGGCCTTCATCAGGAATACTTTAAGTAGCATTTTTCCACAGAGGTAGGAGCTTTTCTTGTGGTCCGGTTATGACTCTGCTTCTCGAAGAGAGACCTCAAAAAGAGCTGACTGAAGAAAACCGAGCTGGTGGCTGCAGCTGTTAGATCATGGCTCAGAAACCTGGATCTGGATAATAGGAAGGAAAAAGGTGCAGGAAAGTAAGATTAAAAACATGTTTAAACAATCCGCATTTTGTAGATCTTGAAAACACAAAATAGATGGTGCGATGAAAGGGGGAGAATGGAATGTAAGGAGGATAACTAGTTGGGCAAGTCCAGTCCACATCTCCAAAATCCTTGATCCTGCTGCTTAGAATTCTATGAGAGGGACACCAAAATTGGCCACAGTGATCTCTTCCAGGTATGCTAGCTGTTTTTTTTATGGGATTTAATTCTGTGACCCAGCATGAGTGACGAGTGTCAGTGACTGTTTTACAAACTTTCTATGTGATGGGACTAGTATGAATGCAGAACAGTGATTATTGATTAAATTGATCGATAGACAGCATGGAAACAGGCCTTTCGGTCCAATCCGACCATCAATCACCTGTTCACACTAGTTCTATGTTATCTCACTTTCACATCCGCTCCCGACGTACAGGGGCAATTTACAGAGCCCAAGAGACCTAAAACACCCGCATGTCTTTGGGATATGGAAGGAAACTGGAACACCTGGAGGAAAACCCACGTGGTCGCAAGGAAAACATGGAAACTCTACACAGGCAGCACCCAAAGTCAGGATGGCGCCTAGGATCTCTGACGAGATCCATCAGATGTGAGGCAACAGCTCTACCAGCTGAGAGATTTGTGAAGAGGATGTAATTGTTGGAATCGAGGTAAATTCATGAGTGTTATGGGCAATATGACTGTTAACTAGGAGTGCTGATTGATAGAAAATGTTGTGAGATGAACAATGGAGTTTCTAGTTTGGAGCAGAATATGTAAATAGTGCTGTACTGGGATTGTTTAAACATGTTTTTTATTTTACTTTCCTGCACATGTCCATTACGTGTCTGTGCCTTTTTCCTTCCTATTATCCACTGAATCCCATGATCCCAGATCCAGGTTTCTGAGCCTTGATCTAACAGCTGCAGCCACCAGCTCGGTTGTTCACTACCCTTGATTATACATGACAAGTAACTAAATATTACTCAGTCTAATCTAGGCCTGATGTGCCTTATGTGCCATCTGTCAGCAATGTTTCATGATTTCAATTTAGTTTACAGATACAGCAGGCAAACAGATCCACCGAGTCCATGCTGACCAATACACTAGTTCTATCTTACACACTAGCGACAATTTACAAGAAAACCAATTAACCTACAAACCTGCACACCTTTGGAATGTTGGAGCACCTGGAGAAAAACCTACACGGTCACAGGAAGAACGTACAAATTCTATACCGATAGCGGCCGTAGTCAGGATCAGATCTGGCGCTTTAGGGCAGTAAATCCTCTGCTGCGCCACTGTGCCGTCCAAAAGCTCCATGATTTTGGAGGGGCATGTGTGTAGACTCCTGTACACCATTTTGGATCAGATATTAAGAATGGATTCATAAATTCAGGATACCCATTCTCGTCCCTGACCTGCTGCAACCCAATACAAGATCTTCAAAGCTTTGCAATAACTCTCAGTGGTGGTTATGGAAAATGAGTACATTCCCTTTAAGAGGTGCAGGTACACAGTTAATCTGCACCAGCCAATGTACTGATTCCTAAAATGACAATTCATGAACATGCATGAATAAACTAAGCACCTGGTGCTGGCTGCATGATGTGGAGCAGATTACGAGATCCATCCGCAAGACTCAGGTACGGCCTACACTATATCAAACTGGCCTGAATTACCAGCACATTGTAATTGAAAGCATGATTTCCAGTTCATGCTCTCCAATGTAATAGGAATTCCAGGCCTTTGTTATGCAGATATATAACATTGGCAGAGCAAAATGCAATGAGATTCAAATTCACATACTTTGTAAGCAGCCACAGAGCCACATGTATCTATATACTAAAACTCTCGTTTGTTATCTTGTTTGTGACTGATCTTCAGCCAAAACGGTACATGATCGTGCGACAATTTTAGGCCCACCTTACTCACCATTGTCACTTTAGTTATAATGCAAGTAGTTTTATTGAAATCGGTGTTATATTTTTAAAGTTATTCACATTTTTAAGTTTAAAAGGAGGGGAGGGAGGGAGGAAGGGGGGAGTGGGGGAGAAGGGAGAGGGGAGGTGGGGAGAGGAGAGAGGGGAGGGGGAGGACAGGGTGCTGCACCAATGCAGGAGAGGTTTGGGCCCAACAGGTCCACAAGATCTAGTATTTATATAAATCTTGGTTCCATGATAAAGTGCTGGTTCACAATAATGGCTGGATTTCTATTATTTTCTTCATTATCGGGTTTTTCTTTTTAAAATATATTCTCATCATTTTTCATACGTCCAAATAATGATTTCTCTACTTTAATCTAGAGAGAGCACCACCCCTATTAGAGCTGCTGCCCCACAGCATCACAGATCAGGGTTTAGTCCTGACTTCAAGTGTTTTGTCTATTCAAATCTCGGTGGCATTTTTACAACAAAATAACTGTCGGGTATTACTTTTTTGTACTAAAATTAAAAATTACAAGATGCTTTTCTGCTTTTACTGGTTGCTGGAGATTTTTTTAATAGGCAATTTTTAGTTTGAAATACATAGACATTTTTCTTCTCCTGTCTGTCTCTTTCCCTCCCAGTCTTAATCAAAACTTTATTTTCACGTCTTTATTTTCCTTCCTGCTTTTGATTTGACTTTGAATTCACCCACTCGATACTTCCTCTCAGTCCTTGTGCCATTGCACTTCACAATCCTTCAAGCTGATTGATTAAAGAGAAGCACAGTTGCTTTCCCTGTTCATTCTGGTCTCAGATGCCCTTACCCAAATATTATTAGCTTTGACTCACTGTTATCATTCAAACATTGTATAAACCTCAGCATGCAAGGGCAACACTCTTTAATGGCACACGCCATTAAATGTCCTTCTGTGCTAAATTAAATCCCCATCTTTTAAACTTATTGTCTTTACCATCAATTGTTGATAAACTTACAATGACCATAAATGTATCGCAACTCTCCATTAGTTTCCGTTTAGTTTAGTTTGGAGATACAGAGTGGAAACAGTCTCTTTGGCTCACCGAATCTGTGTCGACCAGCGATCCTGAAACACTTACATTATCCTACACACACAAGGGACAATTTACAGTTTTACCAAGCCAATTAGCCTACAAACCTGTATGTCTTTGGTGTGTGGGAGGAAACTGGAGCTCACTGAGAAAACCCACCAGGTCACAGGGGGAATGTACAAACTCCATACAGACAGGATCGAACCTGGGTCTCTGGCATTGTAAGGCCGCAACTCCACCGCTCTGCCACTGTGCCATCCCTGTTGAAAGAAATGTCCTAATAACTGTGACTGAAATTCTGTGGCCCAGAGTTCCTTCTTTGATGCAATATCTTTGGATCTTCGATAGAGTGAGACTTCCATCCACTCTGAATGAATTACAATGTCGTTTGGAGTTTCATCATTTGCTTTTATTATAATATGCCACAATTTTTGACAATTCGTATATTGTCATGGGATACATCAGTTCCAGTTGAAAATCCCAGAATTCGCCTTGAATTGCCATGAGCTACATAAGAACTGAAGAAAACTCTATAATTCTGTCCTCCAATTGGCAGCTGTGAAAAAAGAATTAAGAATGGCATATTCTTTAAGTAGGGTACACATGTGGCAGGACCATAAGTAGGAACCACCAGGTGGCGCCGTATAAAAGCAGCCTCGCCAACGGTCTGCCTCGTCCTTTTCTTCTTTTGTTGTTTTTAGTCTATTGTTAAATGTAAGTTGTAGTGTATCTTTAGTTTTGTATTATGTGGAGGGTGGGGGGGTGGGACTTTTTAAATCTCTTTCCTCGACGGAAATGAGACTTTTCTGTATCGTATCTCCATCGCACTGTGGCCTAACATCGAGGAGCTGGCGACCTCTTGCTGGGGATCACCTTTGGGAGCTCCAACTGCAGGAGCCTGTGGACTTAACATCGTGGAGCTTGCGATCCCATTGTCAGGGATCGACTTCGGGAGCTCCAACCGCAGGAGCCTGCAGACTTAACATCGTGGAGCTCACGGTCCCTTGGTTAGGGGTCGACTTCGGGAGTTCCAGCCGCAGGAGCTTCAACCACCCCGATCGCTGGAGCTTAGATCGACCCGACGCAGGTGCTTTGATCACCTCGATGCGAGAGCTTCAATTGCTGTGAGTGCGGATGGTTCGACTGCCCCGACCATGCGAGAAAAGGAGGGAAGAAAATAATATGTTATTGCCTTCGATCACAGTGCGCTGTGGTGATGATTATGTTAACTTTTATGTAGTTGTGTGGCTTGTTGCTTTTTTGGTATGACTGTATGGCAAATCAAATTCCTTGTATGTTTTTACACACTTGGCCAATAAATTAATCACAAGTACAATATAATACATTTAGGCTTAGCAGATATTGTAACTGAGATTTTGAGCAGTAACATTAACAAGGGCCTATTGGAAATAATGATTTTGAAGTTGCTGTCTCAACATTTTTTTGTTCAAAAACAAACTGACATTTTGATTCCCTGGTATTACTTACCAAATTAACAAGATCAATGTTAACTCAAAGATGAAATAATTGCCTCATATAGATGAAAAACATTATTACCGGGTGACTTGGTGTACTTTATAAACCAGTAACCTTGTCGTTTTGTGAATAAATGCTTTCTGTCAAATAGATTTCCCTTGGAAGGGAAAATGAACAAAATACATAATGTGGAGAATTGCTGCAAAAATACTGCTTCCTGTCCCACTCAAAGTGTAGTGTCGAAACCAGCACACACGTAAATAAATTCATTTGTCATGGTAAAAAATATCTAATTTACACAATTTTGTATTATATGTTTCTCATAAGGTCATCCTTGCAGTGGGAGACCAAACATTTTACTGAACTCTCAGGTTCACTCTGCAGGTGGCCGTAAATTCATGGCCGCTTATCATTTTAAATGTGTTTGACAATTGGCCTGACCTCTCTGCCCTCAACATTCTACATTGTTCTAATTCAAATTTTGGGTCACAAAATAGCCAGAGAGTTGTAAATCTGTGGAATTCTCTGCCTCAGAAGGCAGTGGAGGCCAATTCTCTGAATGCATTCAAGAGAGAGCTCTTAAGGATAGTGGAGTCAGGGGGTATGGGGAGAAGGCAGGAACGGGGTACTGATTGAGAATGATCAGCCATGATCACATTGAATGGTGGTGCTGGTTCAAAGGGCCAAATGGCCTCCTCCTGCACCTAGTGTCTATTGTCTATAGACCACGTTATTGAGCCGAAGCTTATAATGTCATTAGCAGTTCCATTTGAAACTACTTAGGTTCAGTTGTTGGAAATTGGGTAAGTGCTGGTTTTCCACAAGTATGCTTTCAAGGATGAGTGGTAGACCAAGTCCGACAGCTCACTTATCTACTGGATGTGGGAGCCCAGCGGTGAAGCCTGGTCTTTTAGACTCATAGAGTCATGCAGCGCCCTTTGGGCCAACTTGCCCACACCGACCAACATGTCCCATCAACACTAGTCCCACCTGTCTGCTTTTGGCCCATATCCCTCTAAACCCGTCCTATCCATGAGATTCCCATTTATTGGCACTGATTTTAAGATGCCATGGAGTTCCATTGGTTTAGGAGGGAACTGATTATGAAAGCAAAGGGAAAGGTAAGTTACCACATTTTGTAAAATAATTTTGCTTTATATTAATACTTTTAATTACTCATAAATATTTTAGACACGTGAAATATACCTACTGTGCATTTATAATTATTTATTTGTTAAATAGCTTTCAAATAGTTTTGATTTTCATTGACATGCAAAGCTGTTAAATTCATGGAAGCAGACCCTTCTTCCCACCAAGGCCGTGCTACCTATTACGCACCCATTTGCACTGATCCTACACTAACCCAATTAATTTTCTGCACATTATAGCAACTCCTCCCAGATTTTATCAGTCACCTACACACTAAGGACAATTTAAAGTAACTTATTCAACTTGCTAACCTGCACGTCTTTGGAAGGCGTGAGAAACCTCTGCAGAGCACCTGGGGAAACACAAGTAACTACAGGGAGAATGTACAAACTCCACAAACGGAGCAGGATTAAACCCAAAGGGAGCTGGAGCTGCGAGACAGCAGTTTCACCAGCTGCACCACTGTACCACCAAAGGATGTCTGACCCCAACTTTGACACCTCTCAAAGGCTGTCAAAGGCAACTCAGTTGCAGAATATTTTCACTGCACTAACTGAGGCTGTATTGACATCGAGAATGGACTCTGAGTTTCTAGGACACAGAGGGCTACAGAGTTAAATCTGGGAAAGGTGTGTTTGGTTAATATGGATCGTTTGCAGTAATTTCAGATGCTCAGCAAAAGATGTCCGATTGAGATTGACAATTTTATTAACAATACATAGGGCCTATCTTTTGTTTCTTTACATGTTCCATTGCCAATTCGTTTGCCTTCAGCACTAAACTTAACAGAATGTTATTTGTTTTTTACCCGCTCACAGACTTCTCTTTTTCCCTTCCTCCCACTGCATCTCTCAGCCTCTGTGCTTATTTGAAATAAATTCCATTAGCAACGTTTTCCAGTCTAGTGAGAGATCTGATCTGATTTTGTCTGATGTGAGGAGTGTTCCAGGATCTGATGTTAATTCAGATTTCCAGCATTTTCAGTGTTTTACCTAAATAAAAGCTTAACAAATATTTGCACATTCATCAACAGCAATGTATCAGTGATGAAGTTGGATGCATTGCAACAGCATCTTCAATTTAAATGCTGCCCAGAAATTCATTCCCTCTTAGATGTGATAAATATTCTGTATTGCCACATCAGCATATTTTATTCTCCTTTGAATTGTATTCTATTAAAATCAATGAAATGAATTTCAGGGACAGAGAAGTATGTGCTGACATGACTTTTAACGCAACTAGCTGGGGATGAATTACTGAAATATTTCATATTTTCATATTTCAGATACAGAGCGGAAACAGGCCTTTTCGGCCCACCAAGTCCACGCCGCCCAGCGATCCCCACACATTAACACTATCCTACACACACTAGGGACAATTTTTACATTTACCCAGTCAATTAACCTACATACCTGTACGTCTTTGGAAATGTATTTTCCTTTTCTCATATTAACTTGGGCCTCAATTTACCTCGTCCTTGTTGACTCCACGGAAGCGTTAAACAAAATTCAAAGAGCGAAACTCTGAGACTAGCTTTAAGGAGAAAATATCATGTTAATCTACAAGCTGCATGATGACATATCAAGTCAAGTCAAAGTCAATTTTATTGTCAATCCTCAGCCAGTTTACACAGACAGAAAATATTTATTGGGTGCTAAATGAATATCAATGCCTTCATTCTAACAGAGATGAAGCCACACATTCATAATGGGCTAATAGAGTATGATGTGATAAATCACGATTAATAACTTTGGGATTATATTATTAGTAAAAATTTAAATTAATAATGAAAAATCTAAAATAAACCATCTGACCTACTCAATAGGTGCAGGAAGGAACTGCTGATGCTGGTTTAAACCGAAGATAGACATAAAAAGCTGGAGTAACTCAGCAGGACAGGCAGCATCTCTGGAGAGAAGGGATGGCTGATGTTTTGGGTCGAGATCCTTCTTCTGACTAGTCAGGGAAAATGGAAACGATTGATATAGACGACAATGTAGAGCGATAAAGAACAATGAATGAAAGATATGCAAAAATGTAACAATGATAAAGGAAACAGGCCATAGTCATTACAAGCGAATGTTCTCCCTTCAAAGGTTTACACTATTCTTCTGAGCAATTACATGTCACTAACGTAACACTCTCAGTCTATGCTTTATTCAGGAAGGCATTTTTATTTAAGCATATGTTACATTGACGAAATAAAGATCTTATCTTCGAATATCGTGGCACACATATATCAAAATGTTAATGTAACTGTGATTCTTCAAATTCTTTTTGCATTTATTCAGCTTCATGCACTTTGGCCATTTGGATGTAATGTTGAAGCAGAATGTTGAACATACCATACAAATCTATGTTCCAGCTGCTCTTAATGCTTTCAGTGCAATTCAGCACAGTTGGAAATCGTTGTCAAGACGTTTTTGTGAAGCCTTGTCGTATTATGCCAGCTTCACGACTGCTGTGATATGAAGAAGAAGAAAGATTTGATCTTCTCAGTTGTGTCTTTCCACTGTTAAGATTTCTATTTGCCAATCTCAATGAAGATAGTGAAGAGAGTATTTTCATTGAACCAATGTGTGGGTAATTATAGTAAAATCCACTTATCAAGTGATATTACACAGAGTAGATTTCGGACAGCTACAATACTAAAACTGTTGGGAAGCTGGAAGGGTGAAGTGAAAAAAGTGGATCACAAATAGTTGCACCACAGAAAAAGGATGGAATTCAAACAAATGAAATTTGTTTTTGGGGCGGCACGATGGCGCACCGGTAGAGTTGCTGCCTTACAGTGCCAGAGACCCAGGTTCGATCCTGACTCTGTCCATACAGTGTTCGTTGGTTCCCTCCGTGACTGCGTGGGTTTTTCCAAGGTGCTCTGATCTCCTCCCATATTCCAAAGACATACAGGTTTGTAGGTTAATTGGCTTTGGTAAAGATTGTAAATTGTCCCTAGTGTGTGTAGGATAGTGCTAGTGTACGGGGGTTGCTGGTCGGCATGGACCCGGTGGGCCGAAGAGTCTGTTTCCACGCTATCTCTCTAAACGTAAACTAAATAATCAACATGAAAAAATCCCCCAAAATGCAGTCCGATTCTGAGAAAGAAAAACATATTAAAATATAGAAGTGGAGAAGCAATGATGAAAGATAGGCTATGAACAATAGAAGTTGTTTGCAGATTGTCAGGAGGTTTTCATTAATATTCCCCACCATTGCTTTCTTTACTTGGCCATGTGGTTGCACATCAAACAAAACCCAACACCATCTTCAAATTCTTCAAAATAATGTAGATGACCACATAATCTGGGTTGGGAAGGGGGGAGGGGAAGGGGAGAGGGGGAGGGGGAGGGGATGGAGGGAGGGGGGAGGGGGGAAGGGGAGAGAAGGGGAGAGGGGTGAAGGGGAGGATGGGGAGGGGTGGGGGGAGGGGGAGAGGGGATGGGGAGAGGGGAAGGGGGGAGGTGATGGCGCTGCTCCAATGCAGGAGAGGTTTGGCCCCAACTGGTCCACTTGGTCTAGTAATATATAAAATGAGACTCCTCGACTCTTGAGAATATTATATGCATTCAATGATGAACAAATATTAAAGGATGAACTACCATAGGGGTAACATTTTACCAAAGTCCACCGAATGAAACTTTACTAGTAAAGAAATGTACCACCTAAGTAAAAATGTCACAAAGTGTAGAGAATGGTGATCTAGGCTGATGTAATTATGTTGACATTATATAAGAAACTTTTTAACATATGTGAATATGAAGTTCATTAATCAATTTGTTTTCAGTTAGCCTAAGCTGCATTTTATTTTATTCTATTTATTTTCTACATGAATGTAGCTATCTTGCCAGAATGTCACATGTTAAATATTTTTTTAATGTGTTGGTCGAACAATATACAGAAACCCAAAATAATGATCTGGAAATGTGCATTAAATTTCCACAAGAACAGCTGGGGATTTTAAATTCAGTTGACTGAATAAATCAGAAAATACGTTAGAATGAGTATGGGTGGTCACTGGATTGTTATAAAATTCTTCAGGCAAGGAAATCAGTCATCCTTATGCAGTCTAACCCACTGCAATGTGATAGCTTATCTGGCTTCTTAAATGGGTTCATGTGCCAAGCAGTTTCAGGGCAATAAATGCTAACCTTGCCAGTGACACACACCCGTTGTGATATATTTTTAAAGTGGCAAACTTATGCAAGTTTCCACATAAATTCATGTTTTCTTTTAGCTTTCAAAGCCACAAGGTACTTTTCGTATAAGAAATATTACACACAATTAAATGTGCCTCTTGATGTGGCTCTATGGTTTATTAGGGATCTTATGAGAAATCTGGCATTCGCAAGATTTTCTTCCTCTACTTTGTCTTTACATAGAAACATAGAAACAAATATAGAAAATAGGTGCAGGAGTAGGCCATTCGGCCCTTTGAGCCAGCACCACCATTCAATATGATCGTAGCTGATCATCTAAAATCTGTACCCCGTTCCTGATTCCTTTAACCCTAAGAGCAAAATCTAACTTTCTCTTGAAAACTTCCAGTGAATTGGCCTCCACTGCCTTCTGTGGCAGAGAATTCCACAGATTCCCAACTCTCTGGGTGAAAAAGTTTTTCCTCATCTCGGTCCTAAATGGCCTACCCTTCTTAAACTGTGACCCCTGGTTCTGGACTCCCCCAACATCGGGAACATTTTTCCTGCATCTAGCCTGTCCAATCCTTTAAGAATTTTATATGTTTCTATAAGAATCCCTCCCATCCTTCTAAATTACATTGAATACAAGCCCAGTCAACCCATTCTTTCATCATATGTCAGTCCCGCCATCCCGAGAATTAAGCTGGTGAACCTATGTGGCAGTCCTTCAATAGAAATAATGTCCTTATCTACATTAATCTACGTGACCAATTTCACAGAGCTTCCTGCTGATGCCTTGCAAATGTTCCACCATATAGCATTGATATATATGTATGTAGAATACAACTTGTGATAAGAAATATTGACATAGTTTAGTTTAGGTTAGTTTAGTTTAGAGATACAGCGCGGAAATAGGACCTTTGGCCCACCGAGTTCGCACCGACCAGCGATCCCCATACACTAGCACTATCCTATACACTGAGGACAATTTTCCCAAACCAATTAACCTACAAACGTGTATGTCTTTGTGGTGTGGGGGGAAACCAGATTCTTCGGAGAAAACACACGTAATCACGGGAAGAACGTACAAACTGTGTACAGACAGCACCCTTAGTCAAGATCGAATCCAAGTGTCTAGTGCTGTATGGCAGCAACTCTACTGCTGTGCCACCCAAGGTCTGAACTCTGTGCTTCCCATGGAAGCAAAACATTTACATCTAATGTTTTTGAATGCAACAAACTCTCTCCTTCACTATGCTTGAGGTACTGCGTTGCTCGCTGTAGGCATGTTGTGCATTCATCTGGAGATCTGGCACTTGAGGCACGATTTCAGAATAAAACTCCGTGACTTGCCAAAACTAAAGTGGCTTTAGCTATAATTAAGACGCAGGCACAAAGGCAGGGACATGGATCCTGAATTAATGTTCGATTGTTTTCTAGAATACCTCTGCCAAATGCAAAATTGGCAAGAGAACATAAAGCATGCAGACTGGCTGGAGAAATTAACATGGAAATCCAGCATTCTTGGAATCATACGCTGAACTTATCATAACAAGAAGAAAATCCACAAATCATTTTGTGGAATAGTCAAGTCAAATTTATTTGTCACATACACATACTCGATGTGCAGTGAAATGCCCGTCCCCCTGACATCAGTCTGAAGAAGGGTCTCGACCCGAAACGTCACCCATTCCTTCTCTCCTGAGATGCTGCCTGACCTGCTGAGTTACTCCAGCATTTTGTGAAATAAATACCTTCGATTTGTACCAGCATCTGCAGTTATTTTCTTACAATAATTAGATTGCAGTTTTGTTACATTAGTTAATTGACAAATACTGCAACATGGGTTCCTCATTCCCATTATGCTTTTTACTTCTGAATGTGTCATAGGGATGTTAGGAAGTTTGCAAAGGTGTCTTCAGAGAAAAGGAAACAGCTGTGATGACATCGAGCCTTGCAACATTGCCGTCTTACACATTTGAATGCTCCTGCGAAATATGCCAGTGGTATGAACAGTCATCACTATTACAGACAAAAGCATGATTGATGTGTAGGATGGAACTGCAGATGCTGGTTTAAACCAAAGATAGACACAAAAAGCTGGAGTAACTCAGCGGAACAGGCAGCATCTCTGGAGAGAAGGAATGGGTGACATTTCGGGTCGAGACCAAAGAAGGGTCTTGACCCGAAACGTCACCCATTCCTTCTCTCCACAGCGTGATTTATGTATGGTAGTAAATTTCTTATATGCAAACAAGCATTGAAAATTGCCCAAGACTGTCAATCCAGAAATCCAGAACTTGCAATCCTTGTGTGAGGCAGAGATAAAGACATAGAGATCTGTACTCTGATATTTAATCTGTACAAAGCGCTGAGGACAATTAGGCAGAACAAAAGGACGATTAAACTGTGAAGGGGTTCAAATCAATTCTAGATGGTTGAAGATGCAGTTTATTCCAAAATGACACATTCACAAAAATACATGTTAACATCACCTGATAAAAGATCAACAGAGTGGGCCAGTTTACATTGCAACGTGATTCAGTTGTGATATACAATGAAACGTCACAATGTCAATCACAAAAGATGCAATGGATTGTACAAATTAACCTGTAGTGTAAGAAAATAACTGCAGATGCTGGTACAAATTGAAGGTATTTATTCACAAAATGCTGGAGTAACTCAGCAGGTCAGGCAGCATCTCAGGAGAGAAGGAATGGGCGACGTTTCGGGTGGCAGGAGAAATCACAGAGGGGGAGCAGCGAGAGAGCATGTTGCTAAACTCTCGTCGAAGAGAGGAGGAGAACCTCTTCAAAGTGGACATACCTTGAGGAGAAATCGCAGTGGAGCAACAGGTGGTGTAAGAAAATAACTGCAGATGCTGGTACAAACGTCGCCCATTCCTTCTCTCCTGAGATGCTGCCTGACCTGCTGAGTTACTCTAGCATTTTGTGAACAAATTAACCTGCTCGCTTTGGTACAAAGTGAGTTCCATTGCACCCTGCAGGAAATGTCAGGAAACCACCTCTGTGCACATTCGCCCGGCCTTAAAATGTATCCATTAGCCTTGAACACAAAATATTTGAATTTCTGTCTTGGCAATATAGATCAGGTACTTATTTAAAATGTGAGATAAAAAGTAAAAGTGGATTGAAGCCACTTGAAATTTTGCTTGCGGCCATAGAATCATCCGTCTGTGGCACGGGTTATAGAATCTCCCCATCCGTCTGTGGCACGGGTTATAGAGTCTCCCCATCCGTCTGTGGCACGGGTTATAGAGTCTCCCCATCCGTCTGTGGCACGGGTTATAGAGTCTCCCCATCCGTCTGTGGCACGGGTTATAGAGTCTCCCCATCCGTCTGTGGCACGGGTTATAGAGTCTCCCCATCCGTCTGTGGCACGGGTTATAGAGTCTCCCCATCCGTCTGTGGCACGGGTTATAGAGTCTCCCCATCCGTCTGTGGCACGGGTTATAGAGTCTCCCCATCCGTCTGTGGCACGGGTTATAGAGTCTCCCCATCAGTATTGCTCAATTCCCCATAAAAAGCTCCAGGATGGCCCCTCCTCTGGTTGTACTATCCACAAACTGTTTCAATAAACTTTTTGGATGCACCTAAGAAATTCTGCGCCATCTATGCCTTTTGCACTAAGGAAGTCCCAGTCAACATTAGGGAAGGTAAAGTCACCCATTATAACTATCCTGTTGACTTTAGATCTTTTCATACTCATTTCCATCCACTATCTCATGTTGGCTATTAGGTGGTCTACAGTATAATCTCATCAAAATGAATGCATCTGACTTACTTTTGAGCTCTACCCATATTTCCTCACTGTGAACCCTCCAACATGTCTTCTCTGAGTGACATTCTCCCTGACTAGTAATGCACCTCCTCCATCTCTTTTATCTCCCTCTCTATTGCATATGAAACATCAAAAACCTGGAACATCATAAAACCTCTCACAACCAAGTCTCTGTAATGACAGCAACATCATAGTTCCTTGCTCTGGTTCAGGCTTTAAGTTAATCTGCTTTACCCGTGACTGTACTTGCATTGAAATACACATCAGCCGATCAGTTTCACCATGTTCATTAATCTGCCCCTGCTTGTCCGTCCTTTCAGACTAACTGGTCATCATCTCAACCTTCCCAACTTGCTAATGTGCTGCTGTAACATTTGGTAAACTTTTTCCAGTTTTGAGCACCACACATAAAGAACCAGAACAACTGCTTTTTGAAAGAAAACTGTTTTCTTATATCTTGGAGGAGAGGGTGCTGCACCAATGCAGGAGAGGTTTGGTCCCAAGGGGTCCACTTGGTCGATAACAGCAACAAAAAAAAATTATGTGATATGTAAATGGATAATGTGATGTGTAGCACATTTGGTTGAAAGAATGGGAAGAATTTTTTTTTGAAAAAGGACATAATTCTAAAATAACTACATATGGCCCTTAGCAGGGCCAGTTGAGAGATGATTATAAAAACATGTGGAGTCGTGGGTGTTATAGATAGCAACAGGGTGCAAGAACAAAGACCTCTTCTTCTTCTTGCGTTTGAGGCAGCAGAAATTATGTAACGCCCTCCAGGCGCTGTAGCCAGTGCAATGTGCTGTTGCCAAGGGCCATGAGGTCTACCCCTCCACTAGGGGGACGGAGGACAGTGCAGTTGAAAATGACGTGCTGCGCTGTTTGCTGGTCTGCTCCACACACGCAGGCTGCTGATGGATGCAACCCCCAACGATGCATATTGGCGTTGAACCGGCCGGCCCCTGTGCGGAGCCGGTTCTGGGCGACTCACTTTTTGCAGGGCGTGTCCGAGCTAGGTGGGGCTGTGGTGTTCGGTGCGACAGTGAATTGAGGAGGTCGTGATGTCTGTTCCCAGCTGGTTCTCCATGCTCCTAGTATGTTGAAACCAGAGCCACAGAGGGTTGCTGCATGACGGGAGAAAGGGTGACGAGATGACAGGCGTTGAGGTCCCAGTTGCTGTGAATCCTGGGCGATGTGGTGCAAAGGATGTTTGGCGTCCGATGGGGCCTTGTACACCAGCCTATGAGTGAAGAACTCTCTGCGAAGCTTGGTGGGTGCGATACCTGCGAGCAGCAGCAGGAGATCCGTCGGATCCGTCGGATCCGTCAGATCCGTCTTTATAAAGAGAGTATCCTTTATAAAACTTTAAGGGCCTGTCCCAGTTACGCGATTTTTTAGGCGACTGCCGGCGACTGTCAAAGTGGTAGCAGATCGCCAAAATTTTCTTTTACCCTACGACAATGAGCACGACAATGCCATCAGGTCGATACAAGTTACTTTTTTTGTGAAACTAGCGCCTGGTTAAGAGATTACACCGTCTTCGGAAACATCACGAAATTCCCACGCTTACGTGACCGTCAAACTGTCGCCTCCAATCTACCTGTCAAATGTCCTGACGGGAAATAAATTGGTTAAACAAAACTATCTTCTGGTATCTTCAAATGCCTTTTCTTAATTTAATATTATGTGCTTCTATATGCATCTGCGACAACCTAGCAAACCTGGGGACAGCATGCGACAGCGCCCGCAATAAGCTACGATACCTGGCGACAAGCCAGCTGTCGCCAAGAAATTTCTATCTGGAAATTTTTCCGCGGCGTGCCGAGATCCTTTACGATTCATTGAAGATTCCTCACGATCATGCCAGCAACACCCTGCCGAACGTTCGGCGACAGCCTAGTCGCCGGCAGTCGCCTTAAAATCGCCTAAGTGGGACAGGTCCTTTAGTTATGTCACAGTAGATCTGGAAGACGTTTTAAAGAAAGGTCGAAAGAATTTAGAGTGAGTGCAGAAGTGACTTATTCAAGTATTTCCTGGTATAACGTACTTCAGAATTATTATAGAGTGGGAAAGCTGAGGTCAAGCTTTTAAAACAGACAGTCTTGGGTCTCAAATGAATTGCGAAGGGTATTGATGGTGGCAGATTCATTTCAAAGGAAAGCTGGATAATATCATGTGTTGGCTTTCGAATGGTTGGTTAGCACGTAACAAAAGCTTTTCACTGTACCTCGGTACACATGACAATAAACTAAACAGATCTGAGAGGAAGGAATTTGCAAGCTATATATGGAAGTGAAATCAATTGATTAGTCTTACAGCTAGTGTCGACTTGATGGGCTGAATTATCCTCCATCTTCCCTGCTGTCGCTACTCTGCGGTTCATAAAGTTAGGGCTAAATAACTGGGGAGTGGAATTACAAAATAGCTCAATTTCAAGCAAAGGGTAGTGAAAGTTTCTCTCCCAAAAGAACATGGATGCTGAGTCGATCAATTCTGAGAATGTCAGAAGTTTATTCAGAAAGGATAACAATAGGATATGCATGAAAGGTGCAGCATCAGAGTTAGTACATTGATCAGCCCCGATCTCACTGACTGGCAGAATGGCCCTTAGGGCTTGAATTACCCAGCCCTTCTCCTGAATTGATATTCTTGGAATTTGAGTCACTCTCAAAGCTGCATGCATGCATGTCAGGAGAATTTGAACTATTTCAGCAATAAGGAAAGGCGCTCATATTAAATACACATATTTTTGTAACTACTAACATAAATGAAAATTAGCATGCTAAGTTGCTTCCATTCATTTCTTGTTTCGCACACCACAAAAACCTAAATTGACGAGTAACTTTATATCATTCATCGAGGGCTTTTTAATTAGTATGCAATAACTTCTCTTTCAAAAAAGAAATAGCCATGCATTTTTTTTAAATGCCCTGTTGAAAAGGAATATCTATTTTGCAGGGCTGTTATGGATTTAGTGATTTCTTGTCAGGCTATGTGTCAGTCTGAAAAACTGACCGCTATTGCTACAAATTGACAATGTTATCAGTTGACACATTTTGCTGTCTATCTTGGATTCTTACGACAAATCACCGAGTAAAATATCTACCAGGCACATCACAACCTGTCACAGCTCATCACGCTACCTTTCAAAATTTACATTATTGTTATCATATTTTATTTTATCATAGTTTTAAAGCTAACATTCATTCAATATTAAGAAATGTAAGGTAATCATTGCTGCTGTGGCACTCATGATTTTAATTCCTCTCCAGTCAAAAGCAGTTACCTTCCCTCATTTGAACTCGTCCATAATTTAGCCAATTATATTCTGTTGCTTACTCCTTTCTGATCACCTTTCAACTCCAGCCAAGCTGTGCTGCATTGAAGCTTAGTTTACTGAATGTAATATCCTTCATATTCCAATCCCGCCACCTTCATCACTCCTGCTTCTGTAGCCACCTGCTGTCTCCTCTCTGATCACTCTTCAGCTTGCATTTAACAATTGCGCCTGCACACTTCTCAGCCCTACTGTGTCGAATTTCATCCTTAATATGCTTTACCACCCTTTTTTATCCTGCATCTTTATTTTTTTTTTAAAGTAAGCTTTCAGTACTTCTCTGATCATGGTCCCATTCCTTCTCTCCCGAGATGCTGCCTGACCTGCTGAGTTACTCCAGCATTTTGTGAATAAATCGATTTGTACCAGCATCTGCAGTTATTTTCTTATACATATGATCTGCTGGTAGTTCCTTTATATATTTTCTTTCACTTCACTGTGAAACATTGATGCAGTTACTATATATTACTGGAGTTACTATCTGCAGGATAGAAAACTGCAGATGCTGGTTTAAATCAGAGATAGACAAAAAATGCTGGAGAAACTCAGCGGGTCAGGCAGCATCTCTGGAGAGAAGGAATGGGTGACGCTTCGGGTCGAGACCCTTCCTCAGTCTGAAGTGTCACCCATTCCTTCTCTCCAGAGATGCTGCCTAGCCTGCTGAGTTACTCCAGCATTTTGTGTCTACTATGGTTACTATAGTCATTCTATAAATGAAAGCACTATTGCCTTATTACAATTGCCTTGCTAAATTAATCAATGGGTGAACTTTATTATAAGACAGAATAGAATGAGAAATGAAGATATAATTTATATATTAACTTTCACAACCTCAGCAAACTATTTTGCAATGTTCACAGTTGCATTGCGAGGAACACAGCAACTAATCTCCAAGCATAAACTGTCAAAAAACAAAATGATGTAGCACATCCTTTGCATCATCGAGAATCGAGGACCAGAGGACATAGGTTTAAGGTGAAGGGGGAAAAATTTCATAGGAATCTGAGGGACAACATTTTCACCAAATGGGTGGTGGGGGTATGGAACAAGCAGCCAGAGGAGGTTAGTTGAGGCAGGGACTATTCCAACAATTAAGAAACAGTTAGAAAGGTACATGTCTAGGGCAGGTTTTGAGGGATATGGGCTGAAAGTAGGCAGGTGGAACTAGTGTAGCTGAGATATGTTGGCTGGTGTGGGCTAGTTAGATCGAAGAGCCTGTTTCCACTCTGCATCACTCTATGACTGTGACTGTGTGACCATTAAATAAATACATTTGGGGCTCTCAGTGTTCATGCCATGGTTTCTGCCTCGATTCCCAATTACTCAGTCTCTAGGAACACGTGGCTTCAATTGTTATTAAAAAATGTGGATATGGTGAACAAATCAACTCTTGTGACAGATCATGCACACATTCTACTTCAAATGCCAGCTTAAAACTATTGATAGTCAATTGCTTTCATACTTATGTAGAGTACATTTTTATGGCATTGAGCAAGAATGAACTGTATAATATCGCTGCACTGAGGCACGGCAAATAGATTCCACTGATGTGGCAGAGCATGGGTGTCAACCTACCAGCCCGTGGGCCACATCCAGCCCACGAAGGCGTCCAATCCGACCCGCGGGGTGATTTTGGGAAATGCCAGCGCTGTTAGATTATGCACAGAAAGTGAGTTACATGACCGCTTAAACTCGCAGGAAATATGAATTTTGCGCAGAAGGAAAATGCAAGTCCAATCTGCAGCTGTCACCTCCCCACTCCCCAGCCCCCCGGGGGTGAGTGGAAGCTACGCCCATATCCAGCCATGCTGTGACATGGGAGGGAAGGGGCCGGCACTGGGGAAGGTGGGGAGTCTCAGCGTTGTTGTGGACACCGGGAAGTGCCTGGGCTGCCGCCACAGAGACCACTACCATGTACCTGAGACCCAGGTGAGTGCGTGGATAGAGGCTGGTGGGTAGTCACCGCACTGTGAATGGGGCCACAGCAGGCGATCCGAAATCTGAGCTGCTCTCCAGGGTGGGGGCTCTGGGTTTGGGTTAAGGTTAGGTGGGATGTGAAGGCGTGCTGGTAGTTATGCAGGAATAGCGAAGAGAAGGGAGAAGGTCGTGGTAAAGGAAGGGGAGCGGGAGCAGATGAAGGAAAGGAGGGTTTTTAGGGATGAGGAAGAGAAGAGAGGGTGTCGAGGGAGGGGAGTGGGGGAGTAGGTGGTAAAGAAAAGCAGTAGGAAGGGAGGGGGTGAGGAAGGGAGCAGATGAGAGAAGGAATGGTGTTTAGGCATGAGGGAAGGGAGGGGATTTAGGGACAAGGTAAGAGAGAGAGAGGATGAAGTAAGGGAGGGGAGTAGTTGGAAGGAAGGTAGTTGGGATGAGAGAAGGTGTAGGTTGAGGAAAGGGAGAGGGCAGGTGAGGGAGAAGGTGAGGGCAGAGAAGGACATGAGAGGTGAGGGGAAAGGATGTGAGGGGAAAGAAGAAAGACATAAGGAGAAGGATGGGGAGCGGGGCCTTCAGATGAGATGATGGACAGACCATCTTTCACCATGCCAGGCAGCTGCTGTTTGGCTGTTCACCACCCAGCCATCCCATTGTGGGCAAAACATAAACACTGTAGGAAGACTATAAGACAGGGGAACAGAATTAGGCCATTTAGCCCATCAAGTCTACTTTGCCATTCAACCATGGCTGATCTATTTTCTCTCTCAACCACATTCTATTGTCTTCTTTCTCTCTGTAACCTAATCAAGACCTATCAATCTCTGTCTCAAAAATACCCAATGTCTTGGCCTCCACTGCTGTCTGTAGCAATGAATTTCCACAGGTTCACCACCCATTCCTCCTCATTTCCATTTTGAATGTATGACCCTTTATTCTGATGCTGTGACCTCTGGTCCTAGACTCTCCTATTACTGGAAACATTATTTCCACATCCACTCGATCTAGGGCCAAGATACCAATCATAAAAAGGAATGCTTGCTAGGCAACTTCTTCATCAGAAACAAAATCCGTAAAGTGAAACACTTTGTAGTTATAGCAGAGACTGAGACACATGAGAGCTGGCTGAAAAAACGAAGGCAACGCAAGCTGTGGGAGCGCGCGCGCGTGCCTACGTGCGTGCACAACTGATCCGGCCCGCATGAAGTCACATTTTGCCCATCCCGGCCTGTGACCAACAATGAGTTTGAAGCCCCTGCTGTGGAGCTTTCTGCTTGCACAATGCATTCATATAGCACACGCTCATTCCTACTGTGAATCCAGTTGCAGCAAGCTGTTGAGGAATGACCTGTGCAAACTAAACATAGAGTGTCAAAGCCTGGCTTCATTTACCTTGCCGGCACAATTGAAGGTGACTGCAGTATTCACCTTCGATGCCACCGGCAATATGTTGGACCCCTGCTGATGCTACTGCAGGTATCAGTCAATCATCGATGTCAAAGTACATTTTTCTGGTCGCTGCGACATTGCTCAGGAGAGCTGCTTAATTCATCTGCTTACCATCAACCCCACAGCACCAACGTGAAGGCAAAATAAAGTGTATTTTGCTACTGCAGGCTTCCCACCGTAAGTCTGCACACTGCTCAGTGTGTCCGTATCTTTCTCCCAAGTACAGTTAATTAATTTGGTTACTTTCAAAGATAAATCAGATTCACTTCAAATCCAGCATGCCTTGGCTGACACAGTTTCCGACTCCCTCATCTCGGCCAAGATCCCGTACTCGTACATCTGATCTAGCTGCAATAATCATTCTTCTCTCCCTGCCCCGTGCCAGCATTCGTTTCACTTGGTCATTTATAGCTTCTTTTTTAACAGATGATGGAGGTTCTTGCTTGCAACCTTGACTCATTGCTCGAGCAGTAAATCCACACAGACTCTTGCCCAGGAACAGTGCAATTAACTACATGGAGCACCACAATTCATCGAGGTCAGTACTCTTATAAGGAGGGTTTGGAGATTGAATTCTATTTCAAAATTCTCCATGAAATCGGACAAGATCATTGGTACTTTTTTTTAAGTCTAGTGTTACAGTTAGCAGAACAATAATGCATGAAATCCAGTAGTCTAAGAAAAAATTGCAAGATCAATTGGGATTCTGACTATCGGAAAAAATGGTGACTTAACCTTGAGGTTAAAGGGATCCCAGTGAAAAGGAGTAAGGAGCAAAGGCTTTTGAGCATTAATTGTATAAACCAATTCTTATTGTAAGCAAAAGATAGACACAAAAAGCCGCAGTAACTCAGCGGGCCAGGCAGCATCTCTGGAGAGAAGGAATGGGTGACGTTTCAGGTCTGAAGAAGTGTCTCGACCCGAAACGTCACCCATTCCTTCTCTCCAGAGATGCTGCCTGGCCCGCTGAGTTACTCCAGCTTTTTGTGTCTATCTTCAGTTCCAACCAGCATCTGCAGTTTCTTCTTACACTTATTGTAAGCAAGGCCTTTCCAAGTGCCAAGGAATTTCTAGGCTGCAAACATACCCTCATTAAATAATTGGATGAAATACATTGCTCCGTGAACAATGATTTCACATTTCCCTATTTAACATTCTTCATACTGGAATTGAACTTTTACCAAAAGTTACTAATTTGAATCATAGAGTCATAGAGTCAGTCATGCAGCATAGAAACAGGGCCTTCAGCCCAACTTTTCCACACCGCCTAACATGTCCCATCTACACTAGTCCCACCTTACTGCATTTGTCCCATATCCCTCTAAACCTGTGCTATCAATAGACAATAGACAATAGACAATAGGTACAGGAGTAGGCCATTCGGCCCTTCGAGCCAGCACCCCTATTCAATGTGATCATGGCTGATCATTCTCAATCAGTACCCCGTTCCTGCCTTCTCCCCATACCCCCTTGTACCTGTCCAATTGTTTCTTAAATGGTGCAATAGTCCCTGCCTCAACTACTTCCTCTGAAAGCTCATTCCATACACCTACCACCCTTTGTGTGAAAATGCTAGCCCACAGATTCCTATGAAATCTTTCCCCAATTAAATTAATCTTTCAGTCATGATTTTCTTAGCCATAAACCAGTACCAAAATATTCACAAAGGAGCAAAGTATAGCATGCTGATTTGGATCAGGCACCATCCTGCATCAATGGTGATTTATTAAAATCATTTATTCCATATGTTTGATGGAGGAATCCATCGCTTATTGTTATATTTTTGACTAGAATATGCTTGTGTGTCTGTCTCTTATAAAATAAACTAGGTAACAATAGGGGAAAAAAAAGATCTGAGTGGAAAAGATTAGTTTTGTGAATCCTTAACATGATTTAGTTTTATTTTATAATAGGCTGTCTTTCCAAAATTGATACATACTTTGCAGCTAACTTTGAAAATAAAATATCGAGAGCTATCTGAGAAAACCTTTACATGTTAATTGTATAAAAATTGATGATTTCTCTATAAAGTTAATGACAGATTTTTCTTCCCTCCAAGTGTTATGCAGCATAGAACATCCCAATCATAGTTGCTTCTACCACCACTCTTCGTAGCATATTCCAGGCACCCACCACTTTCCATGCACATTTCCTTTAATCTTTCCCCCTCTCACCTTACAGCAATGCTCTCCAATATTTGACTCTGAATGTCTACCTTATCTATGCTCATAATTTTATAAACTTCTGTCAAGTTTCCCTCCGCTCATCCTCCTTTCCAGAGAAAATAATCCATGTTTGACCATTTGGCTCTTTATAGCTAATAGCCTCTCATCCAGGCAGCAACTGCCTGCACCCTTTTCAAAACCTTCACGTCCTTTCTGTAATGGGGTGACCAGAAATGCACTGAATACTCAAAATGCAATCTCACTGAAGATTTATTAAGCTGCAATTTAACATCCTGGCTCTCACACTCAATGCCTAGAGTGTTGTGGGCAAGCATACCTTGCACTTCTCAACCACTTTATCGCCTTACATTGCTGCTTCCAGGGAGCTATGAACATGTCCCCAGGATCCCGCGGACCATCAATGTGGTTAAGAAACCTGCTATTAACCGAATACTTTCTTATTACATTTGACCTCCTAATGTGCAACCCCTCACACTTGCCTGGATTAAAACCCCACCTGCCATTTCCCCACCCATATCTGTAACTGGTCTATATCCTGCTGCATTCTTTGACAGCTTTCTTCACTGTGCATAACTAACTGACTGTTCTACATCGTAAAGGGGGATGTCGAGGGGATGGTGAAAACCCGACAGGAGTAAGAACAGGGGCCATACCCAGGCTCCGAGGGGCAGAGGGAGGCTCGAGGGAGTTATTGTGAAGGGATGATGGGAGCTCAGAGGGGACAGGAGAGTGAGGGGTGGTGTAGGAGTGTGGGGTTGAAGAAGTGGCATGGTTGATATAGGCGGGGAGGGCAGCAGGCCTTGTGGTGTCAGTACTGAGGTCCCCTGTTGGAAAGTAGGATACAGGAAGTCAATCCACGTGAAGCAGTTGGAGCCGATTGAGTGCAGGCTATTGGCCTGGAACTGGGCCTGGACCCAGTTGAGTCGACGGCCCAGCCTGCCAGCGGCCCGTGGGACATAAGAGAGGATTAATGGACTCAGTGGCCTTGGCCCGTGGGAGGCCGGGGTGCAAATAAGAACCTGCAAACTCAATGCCACAGCCTGTGAGTTGCTGAGAAAGTGCATTGTTGATCCCCACACCACTCTGAAGTGACCAGGTTAGCTTTCAAACCAGCAGTATGAATATTGATTTCTCTAACTTCAAGTAACCCTTGCATCCCCTCTCTCTCCATCCCTCCCCCCACCCAAGTCATCGTACAAGCTTCAGTCATCTTATTGAGTCTCATTATAACTCGTTTTCACCTAGACCACAGCTAACAATGGCCTGTTTTTTTTACGATTGTTACTTTTTTGCATATTTTTCATTCATCTGTTCCATATCTCTCTTTATCATCATTTATATTCCTTGTATCCCTTTTCCTTGACTCTCAATCTGAAGAAGGGTCTCGACCCAAAACATCACCTATTCTTTTTCTCCAGAGATGCTGCCTGACCGCTGAGTTACTCCAGCTTGTTATGTCTATCTTAGGTTGCTATTTACATGTATGCCGAGGAACGTGAAAACGTTGGCCATCTTTACAGCAGCTCTGTTGATGAGGATGGTATTATGTTCATCCCCTCAACGGGGCGGCACGGTGGCACTGCGGTAGAGTTACTGCTTTCCCGTGCTTGCAGTGCCGGTGACCTGGGTTCATTCCTGACCATGGATGCTGCTATGAATGAATGAATGAATGAATGAATGAATGAATGAATGAATAAGTTTATTGGCCAAGTATGTACACATACAAGGAATGTGCCTTGGTGCTCCGCTCACAAGTAACAACATGAACATAAAGTAAGCAATTAAGAATAAAGCATAAAACATTAAAACATTAAGAATACAACATTACAGTTTAAACATGTGAGTGAAATAAACCAGAGCAAAAAGATACTACAGACTTTTGGTTATTGAGTAGAGCTACTACTCGCGGAAAAAGCTGTTTTTATGTCTGGCTGTGGCTGCTTTGACAGTGAAGAGTCGCCTTCCAGAAGGAAGTGCTTCAAAGAGTTTGTGGCTAAGGTGAGACGGGTCAGAGATAGGTGAATGCTATCATATTTACAATCCTGGAATCGATGAAACATTTAAAAACATCTTAACAGAATGAACAACACTGACACATGGATGGTTAGCAGGGATATAATCAGATCTGACAGGATTAATTATGCTTGCTAAAGGTGTGCCTTGAATGTCAGGATCTTCCTCTCATTGATTATTTTTCATCTGTATCTTGCCCATATTCAGAGACATTGTTTTGAGATTTTGAAGTGCGTTCAATGTTCTGCTGGGTAATCGGCAGTAATTTTTTATTACACTAAGGGTTCAACCAAGGTCTAGCTCGCATATTGACACACAAAGCTGGAGTAACTTAGTGGGACAGGCAGCATCTCTGGAGAGAAGGAATGGGTGACGTTTCGGATCAAGATTCTACTTCAGACTGTTTGCATTTAGTAAGTGAGAGATATCTTAATTGTAAATATCACTTGTGTAATTTGTGTAATTGTGTAAACCATCTACCAATTAAAACGCCACTCACGTCTTTCCACCTATCACTTGCCAAACTTTGTCTCGCCCCCGGCTTCCTTCTCCACATCTACAATCAGTCTGAAGAAGGGTCCTGACCTGAACGTCGCATATCCGTGTTCTCCAGAGATGTTGCCTGTGCTGAATTACTCCAGCACTTTGTGTCTTGCCTTGGTAGTTTTCTGCAAATAAATGCTATATCCCGTTTTCCCAATTCTAACGGTCATCCTAGAAAATTCATTAACGACAACAACAACACCAAGATGATATCTGTGGTGTCATTGGCAGTGTGTCCACTGTCCTCAGTTGTCTTCAGGATTGAGCTATTCTCAGGTGTCATTGGAAAGAAAGGATTATTTTCTCCTACTATATGTCCTTGAGGCTGCATGAACTGATGCCTCATGATTTAATAGTTTATCCAAATTACCACAATTATCTTCCTCGATACCCAATTGTTTTTCTAAGCTTGCCTGACTACTCAACATAGGGACTTCTAGCAGCCACCATTTTAGCTGAAAAACATGGTTTCTCACATGTAACTACAGGTTCAGGAACAGCTATTTGCCTCCAACTAGCAGGTTCTTGACATCCAACCATCCAACCCTACCATCCAATTGAACACTACATCCCTCCTCTTGTATTACCATAGACTTATTTTTTTTCTAATTGTACTTTTACATTAATGTGTATTTTTTGCACACTCTTCTGGATTTTTATGTGTAATATATGTATAGCTTGTGTATAAGTTGTTTTCTGTGTGCTTGTCTGAGTCTGTGTGCTTGTTATGCTGCTGCAAGCAAGCTTTTTCATTGTACCTGTACCTCACCACACTTAAGCCTATGACAATAAATATGAACTTGAACTTCAATCCAAGTACATGTACACATTCTGCGAACTCACCTTATTTTCCAGGTTTTAAATTACAGGGGTGTATTCCCTTATAATGTCCCTCATAACAAGAGGAGTTGAGTATAGGAGCAAAGAGGTCCTTCTACAGTTGTACCGGGCCCTGGTGAGACTGCACCTGGAGTACTGTGTGCAGTTTTGGTCTCCAAATTTGAGGAAGGATATTCTTGCTATTGAGGGCGTGCAGCGTAGGTTCACTAGGTTAATTCCCGGAATGGCGGGACTGTCGTATGTTGAAAGGCTGGAGCAATTAGGCTTGTATACACTGGAATTTAGAAGGATAAGGGGGGATCTTATTGAAACATATAAGATAATTAGGGGATTGGACACATTAGTGGCAGGAAACATGTTCCCAATGTTGGGGGAATCCGGAACAAGGGGCCACAGTTTAAGAATAAGGGGTAGGCCATTTAGAACGGAGATGAGGAAGAACTTTTTCAGTCAGAGAGTGGTGAAGGTGTGAAATTCTCTGCCTCAGAAGGCAGTGGAGGCCAGTTCGTTGGATGCTTTCAAGAGAGAGCTGGATAGAGCTCTTAAGGATAGCGGAGTAAGGGGGTATGGGCAGAAGGCAGGAACGGGGTACTGATTGAGAGTGATCAGCCATGATCGCATTGAATGGTGGTGCTGGCTCGAAGGGCTGAATGGCCTACTCCTGCACCTATTGTCTATTGTCTATTGTCTAATTTCACTTAACCTTTGCACATACATCACTTTATTACTTTATTATAGTAATAATCAGCTTGCTCGCAAAGTGATGTATTCATCTCAGAACTTACTTTCATTTAGGAAAGATGATAGCTGAAAGTAGAGTCAAAGGTAAGACCAGTTCATTATATACTTTGTTCATTATATACTTATATACTTATACTTTGTGAACTGTTTCCTTATTGCACTTTTGAAAGGTCTAACTCTATTTTTTAGATCATATTCATTTATGTTAAATTTTTCATTGGAGGAAATAACATTGAGGGTAATATCAGTCCAATTCATATCCATCAGTTTTCCTTAATAACTTGAAAACTTTGAACAAATTACTTCTTGAGATCATTTTCATTTTCCACTTGTAATTTTTTTCTCAGAATTACCATCCTGGTAATTCATTCACTTCAATCCAAGATATACTTTTAAGATATGTTACTTAGAACTACTGACAATAGTCTTGGTGTGATTCAACTAGTGATTTATGTAACGGCTGTGTAACTTATTTGTGTTAAAATTATTATAGATTTGAATAGACAATGGACAATAGACAATAGATGCAGGAGTAGGCCATTCAGCCCTTTGAGCCAGCACCACCATTCAATATGATCATGGCTGATCATTCTTAATCAGTACTCCGTTCCTGCCATCTCCCCATACCCCCTGACTCTGCTATCCTTAAGAGCTCTATCTAGTTCTCTCTTGAATGCATTCAGGGAATTGGCCTCCACTGCCTGCTGAGGCAGTGAATTCCACAGATTTACAACTCTCTGACTGAAAAAGTGTTTCCTCATCTCCGTTCTAAATGGCCTACCCCTTATTCTTAAGCTGTGGTCCCTGGTTCTGGACTCCCCCAACATTGGGAACATGTTTCCTGCCTCTAATGTGCCCAACCCCTTAATAGTCTTGTATGTTTCGATAAGTTCCCCTCTCATCCTTCTAAATTCCAGTGTATACAAGCCTAGCCACTCCAGTCTTTCAACATATGACAGTCCCGCCATTCCGGGAATTAACCTAGTAAACCTACGCTGCACGCCCTCAATAGCAAGAATATCCTTCCTCAAATTTGGAGACCAAAACTGCACACAGTACTCCAGGTGCAGTCTCACTAGGGCCCTATACAACTGCAGAAGGACCTCTTTGCTCCTATACTCAACTCCTCTTGTTATGAAGGCCAACATTCCATTGGCTTTCTTCACTGCCACTGCATGCTTCCTTTCAGTGACTGATGCACTAAGACACCCAGATCTCGTTGTACGTCCCCTTTTCCTAACTTGACACCATTCAGATAATAATCTGCCCTCTTATTCTTACCACCAAAGTGGATAACCTCACACTTATCCACGTTAAATGCATCTGCCATGCATCCGCCCACTCACACAACCTGTCCAAGTCACCCTGCAACCTCATAGCATCTTCCTCACTGCTCACACTACCATCCAGCTTTGTATCATCTGCAAATTTGCTAATGGTACTTTTAATCCCTTCATCCAAGGAATGTCCTGTTTTTAGATGTATTATTTCTTTATGACCATATTATCCGACTGTTCGTGTGGTTACCTTCCTAAAAAATCATGTGTTTACCTTCCTGGGCAGCATGGTGGCGTATCAGTAGAGCCACTGCCTTACAGTGCCAGAGACCCAGGATCGATCCCGATTCTGTACGGAATTCGTACGTTCTCCCCATGACCTAAGTGAGTTTTCTCCAAGATCTCCGGTTTCCTCCCACACTCCAAAGATGTGCAGGTTTTGCAGGTTAGTTGGCTTGATATAAATGTAAAAATTGTTCTCAGTGTGGTTCGGGTAGTTTTAATCTGCAGGATCGCTGGTCAGTGTGGACCAAAGGGCCTGTTACTGCGCTGTATCTCTAAACTAATTTAAACTAAACTAAAAATTATTCTCTCCTTTTGGGGATTTTAATTTCAGGAAATCTACAGTATCATTTCACAAATGGTTCTCTGTCCTGGTGCCTGACAACTGCTCGTTTGCGAATGGTACACGGTATGGGAACACCTGCTCCCCAGTCACCTGCAGTCCATGGATGGCAGAAGAAGAGGAACATAGTGCCAGCCTTCACAGTTGAGGCAATAGGATTGGTAGGTGTGATCTGACGGTCTAGAAAAAGAATAAATTGCATTGGTGATGTGGCTCTATTGCAGCATTCAAAAGACCCTTGTACATTTACATGGATAGGATAGGTTTAGGGGGTTATGGACCAAATGCAGGCAGGGGCAACTAATGTAGAGTGAGTATCTTGGTTGGTGTGGGCAAGTTGGGTTGAAGGGCCTGTTTCTGTGCTGTATGACTATAAATATTACAAACGTTCTGACCAAGCGTTCTGTTTTAAAGAAACCTGAGAGTAGAAGAGCCATTCTAACAGTGGGAAAGATCCGTCCGGCATCAGAAAAGTTCAGTCCGTCAACAGAAAAGAACAGCCTCACATCACAAGAGAGCATTTGTTCAGGGTAGATATTAGTCTGGCAGTGGAAGCAGGAGGGGTCTTCCCAAGAGAGGGAGAGGCTAATCCAACAGTGGGTGGACAAGAGTCCAGTGTTCACCGCAATCTGTTGGGCCAAACGCGGTCCCATCTAATGTCATGACCCTCTGTTTGCAAAGATAAGTACATATATAAGCTACATACATTATGTACATACATAAGCTGCATCAGTGTGTAATATTCTGCCCACCACTTACCCATTTGTGCCCCTTTAAAGGATCTTTGAAAATTGACATCAGATTTTGCAACGTTACATTTTAAATACCTTGATTCTTCATCATCCTTCTACCCCAAATAATTAAAAAGCATGTTTTAAGTATTAAAGCATCGGTACATTTCTGCATTCCATTTCTGCTCAGTGCTAACAGTGTTGTTACATCGTCCGAACAATGGAGCTTCTGGAAGACAGCCAAATTCTTCACAATCCAATCCTGGAAATAACTACAAGGAATACTGATAAAGCACAGCAATCCCTTTTTTGTGGAAATTTGTTGCTCCAATGCAGTTGGCCATTTGAATTCAGTGAGAAAAATAGTTTTCCTCCACAATTATGTGTCCGGAGATTGCAAACTGTGTACTGTTCCTGGAGCTGCAGCCTGCAGCTCTACAGTTATCTGCAAAACAGTCCCAATGGCAAATAGAGCTGATTAATATTTTATTTTTAAATGAATTTGTTGCATAAAGGTCATGCACTTATAATATTTGAATGAGCCAGAAATCAATTGAAGAAAAGTTATCGTGAAATATTTTTAATTCTTTGGACAGAACCTCCATGATTTGTTTTCACCCTACAAACAGCTAACAATGGCCTGTTTCCTTTATCGTCATTACTGTTTTGCATATCTTTCAGTATATCTAAACATAAAACATTAAACGGTACAGCACAGGAACGGGTCCATTGGTTCAAAATATTCGTGCCGAACATAATGCCAAATTAAACTAATCTCCTTTGCCTGCATGTGATCCATACACCTCCATTCCCTGTATATCCATGTGCCTATTTAAAAGCCTCATAAATGCCACTATTGTGTCTGCCTTCACCACCACCCCTGGCAGCATGTTCTACCACTTTCTGTGTAAAGAAAATAGCCCTGCACATCTCCTTTAAACTTTGCTCCTCTCACTTTAAAAACTAGGCCAACTAGTCTTTGACATTACTATCCTGGGAAGAAGGTTCTGACTGTCTACCCTCTCTATGGCTCTCAGAATGTTATATACTATCAGGTCCCTTCTCAGCAACCAACACTCCCGAGAAAACAATCCAAGTTTGTCCAAACTTTCCTTGTAGCCAATATCCTCGAATCTAAGCAGAATTTTGGTAAACCTCGTCTGCACCCATTCCAAAGCCTCCGCATCCTTTCTGTAATATGGTGTCCAGAACTACACAGTTACTTTTACCATATTATTTCACAATAGTTTGACGTGGTAAGAAATAAATTAGCTTATAAATTATGGGCCTGCATGAAAATTGAGGTTGAGTTCTGAGAGATCATTGGATCCCAAGAATTCCACCATCTTCTGTGGAGGGGAGAGAATTATTTGGCAAATTATGTTGGCTTTTAATTATCGGCAATTATTGGGAAGAGGTTGACACTGTGGCCATTCTAGCAAGCTGACTCCCTGCATTGCACTGGGCAGGGAGGATGAAAATGACCTTCACGTATTCTCTCAATTCACATTACAAGAAGTATTGCCACAGAAAAGGCAACAGAAAAGGCAGAGGTGGATATCAATCATCTAAAAAGAACAAATGAAACCAAGAGTGAGAAAGCACATTCGACAATGATTATGTTAATACCTTGGATGAAATGAACTTACTATTTCTGGAGAAACCTTTCTCAGAGCATACAACTTAATAAATGCAAGAAAAAAACCCAAGAATAAAATGAAGAGATATTTGATAGGGAAATACAAGCTTTGTCTAAAAATACTTCAAAACATTCTTGTTCATTGCAATAACTATTCAATTGTAATTACCCATTGCAAGATAATTCTGTTTGTCTTTGCTTATAGTGCAAACCTTTCTCTTTCAAACGCTCTTTCAATAAATAGAGAGTATTCCCAGTAGCATCCACAGCCAGAATGAAGGGAGCTGCTTCCCTGATGCTCCCAACCTGTAACCATGATAAGCAACAATATTATTCATGGCAAGGTTTTACATGTAACAATTTATCCATTCATCTCAGATTTTGTACCAATGGGATCTGATAACATTGTGCGTAGAGGGGATTTTTTTATCATCTGCAAAATTTAATTCAACTAATTGAAATTCACTTTTGAGCATTGAAGAATTGTGTACTTATTTATATTTCTTGCACTGAATGTTTGCTCGTATTAGAAACATAGAAAATAGGTGCAGGAGTAGGCCATTCGGCCTTCGAGCCAGCAGCGCCATTCAATATGATCACGGCTGATCATCCAAATTCAGTAGCCCGTTCCACCTTTCTACCCATATTCATTGATTCCATTTGCTCTAAGAGCTATATCTAACTCTCTCTTGAAAACATCCAGTGAATTGGCCTCCACTGCCATCTGTGGCAGAAAATGATTTGAAAGTCTTCATCTCATATTCAAAATATTAGCAGAGGATATAAATGAACCCAGCAATCTCTGAATAAGACTGTTTTCCGAGGAAGATTGACATTTTGGAAACACATGGGCATCATCCCACTTGGCGTGCTTGGATTCTCAACAAATTTGAGCTGCCATGCATTTCAGGATATTGAAAATAGAGATCTTTCTTGTTGTTAAAAATACAACTTCAATGAAATAAACAGTTTATTATTTTACCATGAATGTCTTTACAAGTTTGGAAAAGCTGATAGCAAAGTACGTAAGTGATGTATGGGTTGTTGCATTGCAATGGAAGCTGTGCATTGCAAAAATGTCCAAGTCATCAATTATTATGCTGCATGTGGTTAGGCCAATTTATCAAAGTATCAAAGGAAATACACCCCTTCGAATTAGAATGGTTAGCAACAGAGTTGTTGCAGTCTGCATAATGCTCAGATGGAATGAATGGGGTGTGTCCAACTAGAATGAGCGATGCTATCAGATGCTCCTACTTCTAATTCATGCACAATATATGATAACAATAAGGCACAAGCTGTAGCAGAAAGTAATTGCTTGCTATGATTGCATTTACCTGTTGAGCAGATAAATGTTTCCACCAAATTAATTTTACAAAATCTGTGCTAAAGTTGTGTGGGTTTGATTCTTACTTTCCATTTTCTGCACTCTCTGATTTTGATCTGATTTTTCATTTAACCAAAGCCACTTGATTACTGTTCGTTTTTTGACATATAAATTGGAACAAGCCCAACGTTTAAAGAATACAATGAAACAGATCATTTTTGATCAGTCCCATTGCCGGTACTCACACTCTGCTATCATGTCACAGCTGTTTACACGAAGTTTGTACATCTTCCCTGTGACTGCCTAGGTTTTTCCAGGTGCTCTGGTTTCCTCCCACACTTCAAAGACATACAGGTCTGTAGGTTAATTGGCTTCAGTAAAATTATAAAATTGTCCCGAGCGTGTACAATAGTGTTAGTGTATGGGGTGATTGCTGGTCAGCGCGGACTCAATGGGTCGAAGGGCCTATTTCAGCGCTGTTTCTCTAAATGTTAAAGTGAAGCTGACTTCCCCTTCGGAGTGCTACACTAACAATGAATAGAGACCTGTCCACCACTACAACCTGTGATGTCTTGAGAGGTCGGGAGGTGTGGGTGCCGGAAATGAAGACAGAAAAGTTCTTGTTTTCAAACTTAAATTCCATATATTTAGTCTTTTCCAAAAACAGGTCAACTTAATTGTTTGCAGACAGGTACACAAAACCAAAACAGGTGGTTAAATCAAAACTGTAGTTTGCTGCCTTCTTACAAAATATAACTTTGCTGCCTTCTTACAAAATATAACTTTGCTGCCTTCTTACAAAATATAACATTGCTGCCTTCTTACAAAATATAACTCTCTCTCTCTCTCTCTCTCTCTCTCTCTCTCTCTCTCTCTCTCTCTCTCTCTCTCTCTCTCTCTCTCTCTCTCTCTCTCTCTCTCTCTCTCTCTCTCTCTCTCTCTCTCTCTCTCTAACAAGATGGCCGTCGCTGCCATTTGCTGCCCTTTGCCGCCGTTCGCCGACGATCGCTGCCGTGCTGCAGGAGAGGCTTCTGGTCCATGGCTCGCTATGGCTGCAGCGCTGGAAGCACAGGGCCGAGGTGAGTGGCTCCCTCTCTCCTTCCCTGTCCCCTCTCGCCCGCCCACGGCCCCGGATAGACCAATGCAGGAGAGGTTTGGGGGGGTTGAGGGGGGATAGTGGGTGAGGGAGGTGGGGTGAGGAGAGGGAGGGGGATAAGGTGGGGTGAGGAGGGATGAAGTGGGTGCATGGGGGAGGGGAGGAGGGTGGTTGAGGGGGGATCGAATGGGTGTTGGGGAAGGAGGGGGGATAAGGGAGGTTGAGAGGGGATGGAGTGAATGAGTGGGGGGGGAGGGGAAGTGGGGGAAGAGAGGGTGCAGGACCAATGCAGGAGAGATTTGGGGCCAATGAGGGGGAGTGGGATGCTGAGCCCACGAGCTGCCGCTAACTTTAATAGATGTGCTCCCCCCGCCAGGAGGACAATCGCCCTTCCCAGCGTGCTGCGCGCCTGACCTTCCTCCCATGGTGCAGCGCGGCGACAGAGGGTCCAACAAGATGGCCGTTGCTGCCGTTCGTCGACGATCGCCGCCGTGTTGCAGGAGAGGCTTTGAGTCCAAGGCTCGCTCTGGCTACAGCGCTGGCGGTACAAGGTCGAGATGAGTGGCTCCCTCTCCCCTTCCCTGTTCCCCCTTGCCCGCCCATGGCCCCGGGGAACACTCCCTGCTCGGCAACGGGCTTCGTCAGTTGGAGAGGGTTGCCGGGCCTGCAAGATTATCAGTTGGGGAAGGGTTGCCCCTGGAGAGGCCCACAGGAGAGATTTGGATGCAACGAGTCCACCTCAGTCTAGTTCAGTAATGCTAAATCTTTTGAATGGAAAACATTGTTTCTGTAAGCATCAAATTTTAATTTAATTTAGTTTAGTTCAGAGCCACAGCATGGAAACAGGCCTTTCAGCCCACCGAATCCATGCTGACCATCGATCACCCATTCCTACTGATTCTAAGTTATCTCACTTTCTCATCCACTCTTTATACACTTACGATATGCTACGATAGAACTTTATTTATCCCAGGAGGGAAATTGATCTGCCAACAGTCATAAAACACATAATACATGAAACGTGAAATTTAAGTGAAGAGTGGAAAGGATTGTGGATGTGCAAAGATTGGGGGTGTGGGGGGGGGGGGGGCGGGTGGAGTCAGTCCACCCCATGACAGAATGGGGAGGAGTTGTATAGTTTGATAACCACAGGGAAGAAGGCTCTCTTTCCTTCATTGTGAAAATCATAATATTGGAGAAATATTGGAGAAAAAGTCAATTCACCTACAAACCTACACATCTTTGGAATGTGGGAGGAAACTGGAGCTCCCATTGGAAACCCACGTCATCACAATGAGAACATGCAAACTCTACACAGACAGCGCCTGAGGTCAGGATGGAACACGGGTCTCTAGTGCTCTGAGCCAGTGGCTGTACCATTTCATGTACAACAGAAAATTAATAGATTAATTTTACTAGAAAAGTCTTGACTGACTAATTGTGCTTTGCATTCAGTCTTATCAATAAGTTGAACAATTGTTCATGTTTCCAATCAATTTATGGTGAGATACATTCATTCTTGGCACTCAATGGGGATTTCAACCAACAGCTAATCTCCAAAGAAAACTTATACATTCTATAATCTTTGAAATCAAAATTTTAAATTCTGTAAACTTGTTTTGGGTAGTTCAGCAAATTAATTTTTATACAGAAATAAACATCTCTGTTTGTTAATGACATACATGCATTCTAGTTCTAATCAAGCAAAAGTATTTAAAGATATCTCAGCGGGTCACAGAAAGAAAAAGAATAGGTAATGTTTCGGGTCGAAACACTTCTTCAGACTGAGAGTCGGGGAAAGGGAAACAAGAGAAATAGATGGTGATATAGAGAGATAAAGAACAAATGAATGAAAGATATGCAAAAAAGTAACGATGATAAAAGAAACAGGCCTTTGTTAGCTAGTGTCTAGGTGAAAATGAGTTACAGACAATGAGACTCACCAAGACGACTTTGAAACAAATACGACTTGGGTGGGGGAGGGATGGAGAGAGAAGGGATGCAAAGGTTACTTGAAGTCCCTGGGATGGCTGGACTTTCATATGAAGAAAGACTGGATAGACTAGGCTTATACTCATGGAATTTAGAAGACTGAGGGGGGATCTTATAGAAACATATAAAATTCTTAAGGGGTTGGAGAGGCTAGATGCGGGAAGATTGTTCCCGATGTTGGGGGAGTCCAGAACCAGGGGTCACAGCTTAAGGATAAGGGGGACGTCTTTAAGGACCGAGATGAGAAAACATTTCTTCACACAGTCAATAGTCAATAGTCGTTTATTTGTCACATACACATAAATGTGTAGTAAAATGAAACATTACCCGCAGTTGAACAATAAGACCAATAAGATTAATCAATAAAAATGCAATAACACATACAATCACAACTAACACCAAACAAAAAGAAACATCCATCACAGTGAGTCTCCTCCAGTCCCTCCTCACTGTGATGGAAGGCCAAAATGTCTTTTTCTCTTCCCTGCCGTCTTGTCCCGCGGTCAGGCTGTTGGATTTGCCACGTCGGGGCGGTCGGGGCTCCCGATATTGAAGCCGCCGCTGGGCGGTGAAAGGTCAACGGCCTATTTCAGGCCGCGCCGGACGGTGAAAGGTCCGTGGCGGGCCGACCCAAGCCCCGCGATTCGGGGCGGGCGAACACGCTGCCTCTGCCGTTGCCGGAGCTCCCGATGTCGGCCCCCACCCAGGGGTCTGCGGGCTTCCGACGTCCACGCGGCCCGCGCCGGAGCCTCCAGAGACGAGTCGCAGCCGCGCCCGCAACATCCGCAGGCAGCCAGCGCCGCAGGTGGTGAGTCCGCGCCGCGGGCTCTGCGAACCAGAGCCCCAGGTGTTCCCAGGTGAATGTCCGGTGGTAGGCCGCAACGGGAACGGAGACACGACACAGAACAAAGGTCACGTCTCCGTTCTGGAGAGAGAATGTTAC
Organism: Rhinoraja longicauda; assembly: GCF_053455715.1. Classification (NCBI taxonomy): domain Eukaryota; kingdom Metazoa; phylum Chordata; class Chondrichthyes; order Rajiformes; family Arhynchobatidae; genus Rhinoraja; species Rhinoraja longicauda. The sequence goes on from NC_135970.1 coordinate 23,513,607, forward strand.
AGTTCCCGTTCCCTCCCACCCCCCCCCCCCAAAACATAACATACAACACTACATCATATTAAACTACAATTCAGACAAAAACAACAAAAAACACAAAAGACAGACGGACTGCAGGCAAGCCGCAGCTGCGACGGCAGCGCTGGCTCCTCAGGTGGTGAGTCTGTGGAATTCTCTGCCACAGAAGGTAGTTGAGCCCAGTTCATTGGCTATATTTAAGAGGGAGTTAGATGTGGCCCTTGTGGCTAAAGGGATCATGGGGTATGGAGAGAAGGCAGGTACAGGTTACTGAGCTGGATGATCAGCCATGATCATATTGAATGGCGGTGCAGGCTCGAAGGGCCGAATGGCCTACTCCTGCGCCTATTTTCTATGTTTCTATGTTTCTAAGTTAGAGAAATCAATATTCATACCGCTGGGTTACCTGCCCAAGCAAAATATGAGGTGCTGTTCCTCCAATTTGCATTTGGCCTCATTCTGACAATGGAGGAGGCCCAGGACAGAAAGGTCAGTGTGGGAATAGAATGGAGGATTGAAGTGTTTGAAGTTACAATAGAAATAACAAATGGTTTAATCTGTCTCAGCTACTCCTGGGGAGAGGTGAAATTAGGTTCTAGATTAAAATGCAAACCAGACACTTCAACTACAGTGGGATAACAAAGGTTTTGGTCTCTATTAACACATTTAAAAATAGGATCTGCAGGCTACCTTATTTTTTTATTGAATAGGGATTTTCAATGTGCTCAGTTTTCCATTCCGTTGGATAATGATTTTAAATGAGATCCCAAAGAGAATACACCGGACATGGAAAAAAAAGACAGAGAATTGAGTACCTGTTCACAGTCCGCTGCTGGACTTAACTCACATTTTATGCCAGAAAGTTTCTATCTTGATGGAGGTCAGATTAATTCTGTAGTCTAATTCTAATATATTTCTGAGACTACTTATTACTTTCAGAGAGTGAGAGGTGTTTGATTACAAAAATGTACCATGCAGTTACTGCAGAAATTGTTGGTGTATTGAATTGCCTTTCCACCACTTTATTCCACAGAAAATTCCCATCTTTAACATTACATTTTAACACCCTGAGTGCTGAAAGCCCTTCAGAATATTTTAATTGTTACTCCAATCATATAATGAACAACAAAATATCTTTAAAGTTAAAATTGGCAACCATGTTGAAACAATTTATTATTCGCCTCCTATCATTGCTTGTGTCCTCTGGTTTCAGTTCCAAACATATATATATATAACAGTAGTCCATGGTAGGGGAAAGATTTAATGGGAACCTGAGGGGCAACTTTTTCACACTAAGGGTGGTCGGTATATGGAATAAGCTGCCAGAGGAGGTAGCGTGGAAGGTACATTTAAGTGACATTTGCATGAATAGGTAAGGTTTAGAAGGATATGTGGCAAACGTAGGCAGGTGGGACTAGTTTAGTTTAGCTTATTTTAGTTTAGTTTAGTGATAAAATGTGGAAACAGGCCCTTCGACCAATTGAGTCCACGCCGACTAGTGATCCCTGCACACTTGCAAATTTACCAAAGCCAATTAACCTACAAAACTGTGCGTCTTTCGAATGTGAGAGGAAACTGGAGCTCCTGAGGAAAACCCACAAGGTCACGGGAAAAACATACCAACTCCATTCAGACAGCCCTCGTAGTCAGCGTCGTACCTGGCGATGTAAGGTACCTGGCGATGTAAGGTACCTGGCGATGTAAGGTACCTGGCGATGCTGCGCCACCGTACCACCCACTAGTGTAGTTTGACATCTTGGTCGGCATGGGAAAGTTGGGCCAAAAGGCCTGTTTCCGTGCTGTATGACTCTATGACTCAATTGGAATATGAGTAATTGGCAGCTTTGGTACTTGGGTTTCATTCAAGAAACTATTGCTGACTTTCAGATCAGAGAAGCAGAATTGCATGAGAGATGGATTTTGTAAGCAGGTGCTCAGTCATTTCAACCAAAATTGTTTCCTGCCGCTGTAAATCTAGCCATTTTTTTATGATTCAATTTTGGGTTGCCAGCCACTTATTGTAGTATTACAAGAAAACTATGCTTTAAGGAACTATAGGAAGTCCATTCAGAAGTTCACTGCCTGTCAACTAAAATGAAACACAAAGTAATCTGGGAAACAATTACAGTCAAAGTAATCAGGGAAACTCAAACAAATCTGGCAAATATTTTATATTTCCAGCATCTGCAGTTTAATTTGCATTTTTATTTTCAGACTAATATTCTTCAGGAATGTAAGTCTGCCATCCTTACCTAGTCTAACCTATATGTTTTTCAAACCCATAGAACAGCTCTTTGAAAGACTTAGAAAACACCGAAGATAAGCACAAAATGCTGTAATAACTCAGTGGGACAGGCAGCATCTCTGGGTGGAAGGGTGGATAGAAACACCACATTAGTTTAGGTGAAACATAGAAACATAGAAACATAGAAAATAGGTGCAGGAGTAGGCCATTCGGCCCTTCGAGCCTGCACCGCCATTCAATATGATCATGGCTGATCATCCAGCTCAGTAACCTGTACCTGCCTTCTCTCCATACCCCCTGATCCCCTTTAGCAAAAAGGGCCCCATCTAACTCCCTCTTAAATATAGCCAATGAACTGGCCTCAACTACCTTCTGTGGCAGAGAATTCCACAGACTCACCACTCTGGGTGAAGAGAAGAGAAACTAGTCTATGAAATAGATGCAACCCATTAATGTCCGTGCAAGGTGAATGGTTAAAGAGAAATAAAGCAGTCTAAAAGCAAAGGAAAACTCAATGCTGAAAATCTGAGATTGAAATAGAAAATGGTGGAAACACTCGCTCAGTCAGGCAAGATCAGCAGAAAGAGAGACAGCATTCCACAGTTAAGACAATAACCCTTATTAGAAGCAAGAAGTGCTTGATATCAGATATGATTTAAATTGCCGAGATATGGGATGAGCAGATAGAACAAAGGGAATGTCAGTGTTGGGATGGAGATCATGGAAGATTAAGTGACACAAAGGGTGACTGGTGAAGGGTACGTGAACTGCCTGGAGAAGATGTTAAGTTCACGTTCATAAGTTATAGGAGAAGAATTAGGCCATTCGGCCCATCAAGTCTTCGCCATTCAATCATAACTGATCTATCTTTCCCTTTCAATCCCATTCTTCTGCTTTCTCCCCATAACCCCTGACACCCTTACCAATCAAGAATCTATCAATCTCCACCTTAAAAATATCATTTGATGGCCTCCACAGCCTTTTGTGGCAATGGATTCCACAGACTCACCACCCTCTGACTAAAAAAAAATCCTCCTCAGTTCCTTTCTAAAGGTATGTCCTTTTATTCTGAGACGATGGCATCTGGTCCTAGACTCTCCGACGAGTGGAAATACCCTCTCCACATTCACTCCATGAAGAGAAGGAAATGAATGAGGACAGGGTGAATCTTTGAGATGCAGAACATTGTTGTTACTGGAACTTTAACATTAAAACAGAATGCTGGGAATAGGCAGCAAGTCTGGCACTAGTTATGGAGAGGGAAAACTGAGCTAATGTAAAACGATTATGGCCCTCTCTCAGTAGATGACCATATTCCCCCAGTTTGTGGAAACCGGATTGGCTGGTTATCTGAAATTATTGAATTCAAAGTTGAGACAGCACTGAATATATCAGCGTCTCCCAACTCAAAACAGTCATTTCTCCAGACTGACTAATAAGTGGTGGTTAGTAATGTATAAAATGATGAAGACAAAATCAATCTTAATCTTAATCACTGAGAACAGTATCTTCGCCAAGCTTGATTGATTCAAGAACTACCAATCAATACAACTTTTGAAATAAAATTGATGACATTAGAGAAGAATAGGAATTCAAAATATAATTATATAATGATAAAGCAGGGAGTTGCATACTCTAGTGGGACAGTATATGCTAATTTGAATATTAACCAAATTTTGAAATCATTATATGCCCACCAGCTATGTAATTCCACTGTGAAATGTTAAATGATAATAAGTACCTTTGCACATCACTGCTTCCAGCTAGAAACCTAGATCTGCATATTGGAACCATTGCTCAACATGTCCTCACAAATTCAATGTTCACATGTGGCCAATTTATTGATTGAGTGTCAAGAGTGTCTTACTGTCATCTGTCCCAAAATAGAACAATGAAATTCTTACGCAGCAGTACAACAGATATGCAAAAACATAGCACTCAGTAGGCACCATATTATTATTTTTTTAGATTTAGATTTTTAGATTTAGATTCTACAGCGCGGAAACAGGCCCTTTCGGCCCACCAAGTCCGCGCCGCCCAGTGATCCCCACACATTAACACTATCCTACACACACCAGGGACAATTTTTACATTTACCCAATCAATTAACCTACAAACCTGCACGTCTTTGGAGTGTGGGAGGAAACCGAAGATCTCGGAGAAAACCCACGCAGGTCACGGGGAGAACGTACAAACTCCATACAGACGGCGCCCGTAGTCAGGATCGAACCTGAGTCTCCGGCGCTGCATTCGCTGTAAGGCAGCAACTCTACCGCTGCGCCACCGTGCCGCCCATATGAAACATCAAAAATAAGTTCAATGTACAAAAACAAATGAAAAATAAAGCACAAAAGACAAAAACACTGCCCCCAACTTCCTAGTGCAATCAAGGCAGTTTGTAGTTCGGAAGTTTAGTTGGAGTTTCCAGGTATTAGAGATCTTCACCAGCATGGAGAGTTTGCAAATATCCTTTCAATGGATTCTGAACTTTCCCATGTGAATTTCTCATGCTTCTTTATAAATAAAACTAACAGAATGCATTGAATATATGAGATATGGAAAAAAGCAAACTAAGATGGGTCATCTGGTCAAAATCGGAATGAATGGTGACTTTTACTTATGGCCTGGGATGCTTGGAGAATTAAGATTCTGCCAGTGAAAACCTAATGGGATTTTTGGTTAAGTGAAAAAGGCAGGACCCATGCACTTGCTGCCTCACAGAACTGCTGCTTCACAGCGCCAAGGGCCCAGATTTGAACCTGTCTGTGTGGAGTTTGCACATTCTCCTTGTGATCGCGTGGGGTTCCACTGGGCGCTCAGGTTTCCTCCCAAGTTCCAAAGACATGCGGGTTTGTAAGGTATTTGGCCTCTGTAAAATTGCCCCTGGTGTATGGAGTTTGGTTGTGCAGGTGGTACAACATAGAACTAGTGTGAACGGGCGATTGATGGTTGGCATGAACTCGGTGGGCTGAAGGGCCTGTTTCCAAGCAGTATGTCTAAACCGGAGAACTGATGAGAAGCAAACATGGCGTTTGCAGAGGAAAGATAAAGCCAGATAAAAACCTGAGAGGAACTTGTTAAAGCTGAAAACAGCATTTCTTTAACATCAGTGGCAGATTTGAAGGGGAATAGGCAGAATATCCCATTTTTAATTGAATATCTGAAGAACCATCTGAATTCGACCCACATTCTTATTAGCTCTGCAGTCCCCTAAATTGTTACTTATGTGTAACAATGAGTGTAACAATGCGCAGTAATGAGTTCTAACTCAGCTAGTTAGAGGGAACTACACAGCAAACCACCCCAAAGAACAATATGTATGAGGAGAAATCTATTATATTCTCTGTACAAAATGTTGGCTCAATGTTTTGATCTTGAGTGGTGTTTGCTGTAATGAGTGTCTGAGAAGCTTTGACCTTTTTGGGTTAAAAAAATATGTCTGTCCTTGTTCATTAGTTTTCACAAAAATGACCAGCATCTTCCTCAATTCTTATTCTATTATAGTTTGATCGAGAGAGGAGAAATTGTAGTCTTTAATCATTTAAAGCCTCACACATTTCAGGTCTGTATCTTTCAGTTTGTGTAGATATGGTCATGTTAAATTATGCAGAGAGTTTTTTTATCAACTTAAAATGTTAGTCATGAATGGAAATTAAACACTATAATCGCAATTCTAATTTCAGCATCCCATTAACACTTTCAATGTGAAAGTTAAGGGAAGTTCAACAATTAGTACATGTGGGCAATTGTATGTACACAATTATCAATGTTGCTTCAGAATAATAGATCAGAGCATTTTTACGTATTTTTAATAAATATGAAGCATAATTAAGACTTCAGTGAGTTTGGATTCCTTGTGTTGCATTTCATCTGTTTAGTGGGTAATACCTTAATTATAGGATTTAATTAAAGCTAATAATTAATTACAACTAAGGTATTTTAACTATTTTATTTGGCTGCAAAATTAAAGAACTTTTCAGAAATCAGACAAGCCAGTCAAAAATAGATTTTAAAAGTTGCACACAAACCCTTCTATTTCTAAATTCGTGATGCCCTGAATTTCCAACCCCAATGGAATGGAATAATATCAGGAAAGCTCGGAGTGAGGTTAGTGGGAAAGACTGTATAATGATTAGAATCAGTCAGTGGTTTATTTACTCCAGGTGTAGCAGCACTAAGCCACAAGATCTTTCATATGCACCGACATATTTTGACCTGAAGTTCATCATTTAATGTTGCAAGACAGCGGGACAGACAGTATCTCTGGAGAGAAGGAATGGGTGACTTTTCGGGTCGAGACCCTTCCTCAGACTGTAAAATGGTCTCGACCTGAAATGTCACCCGTTCCTTCTCTCCAGTGATGCTGAGTTACTCCAGCTTTTTGTGTCTATCTAAGGTTTAATCCAGCATCTGCAGTTGCTTCCTACCCATTTAATGTTGCAATGTTGATATGGAACTTTGTGAGGCCTGGACATGTTTACACTGGGTGCACAGAGAAAAAAGTCTGCATCCAGATTTACTGACACAACCAGGGATTTCTGCTGGATGAAGTCAGGAACAGGCTGTGGGGTGTTTTTCTCCCAGAATTGGGGAAACATAACTAATGTCCCTCTTGAAGAAGCTGAACTTAGTGGTGGCTGGTGCAGGAACAATTTTATGACCTAACGTCAAGAAAAAGTGACCACACCACCAATTTCAAATCACAATGCCCCATCCACACCTCTCGCTACCACCACGATATATTTAGGTGCATTATTGTCCATGAATTCGATAACAGCCATCCTACACCTCTTTTATCTACCAGTTGGATTAAGGGCCTGTCCTACTTAGGTGATTTTTTAGGCGACTGCCGGCGACTGTCATAGTCATAGCAGGTCACCGAAAAACCGACAACTGGACCCACCCACGACAATGTCTACAACAAGCTACAACAACCTACCACCTAGCCGACGTCAAGCTACGGCAAGCTACCGACAACCGGTGACCCAATCATCGCGACTTAGGATGTCCACCTACGACCGCGCCTACGACAACCATCGACCAACCAACCGAACCAACGGCCTCCAGTTTTGACGCCATTGTTGCCGGTTGATGTAGTTTGACGTAGATAGTCGCCAATGGAATTCACCGAAGTCAGCACCGGCGACAACCTATGTCACCTGGTGACAACCTGGTGACAACCTACGACAGCACCTACGTCAGGAGACGTCAAGTTACGATCATCGGCGTCAAACCAACAGGCACCAAAAGCTTTTTAACATTTCAAAATCCAGTGACGACCACAAAAACTCTTTGGAGACTACTCACAACGATACAGGTGACACCCCAGCGACCGTGTGGCGACAGCCTAGTCGCCTGTAGTCGCCTAAAAAATCGCCCAAGTGGGACAGGGGCTTTAGCTTCCCTGTGGCCCATACTAATCCACATTCACCCATTCTAAATAAGAGGGGCTAATTGAGATAACTCTGAGCTCCTAGAAATCAGTGAAAGATCAGTTATGACTGGCATTTTATATAGATTCACAACCAGTGGTCCTGACCATCATGGGAAGAGTGAAGAGCGAACTGCGGCACGGTAGGGAAGCGGTAAAGATGCTGCCGTACAGCGCTTGCAACGCCAGAGACCCAGGTTAGATCCCGTCCACGGGAACTCTGTATGGAATTTGTACGTTCTCCCCATGGGTTTTCTCCGAGATCTTCAGTTTCTTCCCACACTCCAAAGACGTACAGGTTTGTAGGTTAATTGGCTTGGTATAAGTGTAAATTGTCCCTACGGTGTATAGGATAGTGTTTATGTGTGGGTATCGCTGGTCGAGGCGGACTCGGTGGGCCGAAGGGCCTGTTTCCGCACTGTATCTCAAAAACTAAAATTAAAAACTAATGCAGCATAGGCAGAGTGTGGAGGCATTTATAACAGTCTAGTAGTGCCTTGGATCTTGAAATGCATTTCAAAACGATCAGGGTTTAATAGTTATTAAGAAGAATCAAAGATGTGCTTGTAATTAATTTAGTTTAGTTTTAGTTTAGTTTAGTTTAGTTTAGAGATACAGCGCGGAAACAGGCCCTTCAGCCCATCGGGTCATGCCGACCAGCGAACCCCACATATTAACACTATCCTACACACACTAGGCACAATTTTTACATTTACCAAGCCGATTAACCTACAAACCTGTATGTCTTTGGAGAGTGGGAGGAAGCCGAAGATCTCTGAGAAAACCCACGCAGGTCATGGGAAGAACGTACGAAGTCCGTACAGACAGCACCCGTAGTCGGGATCGAACCTTGGTCTTCGCCGTTGCATTCGCTGTAAGGCAGCAACTCTACCACTGCGCCACCGTTGGCCGCTATAAATTACTCCTCGGTTTAGCTCAGTGAGAAATGATTCAAAGGAGAATTGATGGGCATGTTGCAGGACAACAGGGAAATAAGCCAGAATAATGGCGGCAGTTGAAATAATAGCAAGGAATTTGGATGAGAATGTACAAAGCATGATTAGTATGTTTGCAGATGACAGTAAAGTAGGTGGTATTGTAGACAGCGAAGGTGGTTATCAGCAATTACAGCAGGATCTTGATCAGCTGGGCAAGTGGGCTAAGGAATAGCTAATGGAGTTTAACACAGAAAAGAGCAAGTTTCGGTATTTTGGGAAGTCATACCAGGGAAGGGCCTTCACAATGAATAGCAGGTCCCTGGGGAATATTGCAGAGCAGGGGTAAAAGGAATGCAGGTACACAGTTCCCTGAACGTGACATTACACGTCAATAGGATGGTCAAGAAGGCTCTCTGCACATCAGCCTTCATCAGTCAGTGTATTGATTAGATAAGATGAGATGTTCTGTTATAGTTGTAGAAGACGTTGGTGAGGCCATTTTTGGAGAATTGTGTTCAGTTTTGGTCACCCTGCTATAGAAGGGATGTCATTAAACTGGAAGAAGTGCAGAGAAGATTTACAAGGATGTTGCCAGAACTTGAGTGCCTGAGCTATATGGAGAGGTTGGACAGGCTAGGACTTTATTTCTTGGAGTGCAAGAGCTGAGGAGTGATCTTACAGAGGGGGCAATAGCTGGGGTGCCCTCTACTGGTTCGATTAGGCCGCATTTGGAGTACTGCATACAGTTCTGGTCGCTCAATTGCTTGAAGGATGTGGAGGCTCCCAGAGGAAAATAAAGAGGAAAAGAGGAGAAACAAACCATAAAAGAGCTGAGCCAATATCACAGATGGATAACTCATGCAGTCAGAAATTGAGTTATAAGAACATCGAACATTGAAAAGTACAGCACAGGAACAGGCCTTCTGCTCATAATGTGCATGCTGAACATGATGCCAAGACAATCCAATCTCATCTGTCTGCACAAGATCCATATCCCTACATTTCCTGCATATCCATGCACCTATCTAAAAGTATCTTAAATGCAACTATTGTATCTGCCTCCACCACTCAGGCACCCACAACTATCTGTGTAAAAAACACTTCCTGCCTATCTCCTTTGAAGTTTGCCTCTCTGAACTTAAAGCTCAGCTATCTTGTCTGTGCCAACTCCACCCAGGGTGATAGGTTCTAACTGCCTACCCTTTTAATGCCTTTCATAATTTAACATACTTCTATGAGATCTCCCCTCAACCTACCGCAGAGAAAACAATCCAGGTTAGTCCTACCTCCCCTTATAGTTCCTAATCCATGCAGCATTCGGTAAACCTCTTGTTCACTCTCTCCAAAGCCTTCACATCCTTCCAGTAAAGGGGTAATAATAATGGGGTACACAATATTCCAAATGCGGCCTAACCATAGTCCTCTAAAGCTGCATCATAAAGCCTCGAAAGATGTATTCAAGAGAGCGTTAGATATAACTCTTAGGGCTAATGGAATCAAGGGATATGGAGAGAAAGCAGGAATGAGGTACTGATTTTGGATGATCAGCCATGATCATATTGAATGGCGGTGCTGGCTCGAAAGGCCGAATGGCCAATGCCTGCACCTATTTTCTATGTTTCTATGTATTATATTTTCCTGACTCATTTACTCCGTTCCCTGACCAATGAAGGAGCCACTCTATCTACTTGTGTTGCCACTTTTAAGGAGGCATGGATCTCGACTACAAGAAGTTGAAGATGTCACACAGGGTGTGGGTGTATGGAACAAGCTGCCAGAGGAGGTAGTTGAGGCAGGGACTATACAATACAATACAATACAATACAATATATCTTTATTGTCATTATACAGGGGTACAGCGAGATTGGGAATGCGCCTCCCATACGATGCAATAATTTAATAAATTTAAACAACAACAACCCAACGAAACAGATTGTAACAGTTTTAAGACAGAATGTAGTGCAAGTAGATCTGTGCCGGATCACTGTGCGTTTTGATCATCCGGCTATCCCAACTATCCCAACTTTTGACTATCCCAACGTTTAAGAAACAGCTAGACAGGTACATGGATAGGGCAGTTTTGGAGGGATATGGGCCAAACACGAGCAGGTGGGACTAGTGTAGCTGGGACGTGTCGGCCGGTGTGGGCAAGATGGGCCAAAGGGCTCCTTTCCACGCGGTGTCACTCTATGACTCCATGACTCTAAGATGGTGGCATGGTGGCACAGTGGCAGAGTTGCTGCTTTACAGCACCAGAGACCCAGGTTCAATCCTGACTATGGGTGCTGTCTGTACGGAGTTTGCACGTTCTCCCTGTGTGTATGGAGTTTGCACATTCTCCGGGTGCTGCGGTTTCCTCCCACATTCCAAAGACATGCAGGTCAACTTATTTATATATCTATTGCATCCGCTGCTCTAGATGTCAACTTATTTATATATCTATTGCATCCGCTGCTCTAGATGTCAACTTATTTATATCGGCGAAACCAAGCGCAGGCTCGGCGATCGCTTCGCTGAACACCTGCGCTCGGTCCGCATTAACGCAACTGATCTCACGGTGGCCCAGCACTTTAACTCCCCCTCCCATTCCCAGTCTGACCTCTCTGTCATGGGCCTCCTCCAGTGCCATAGTGAGGCCCACCGGAAATTGGAGGAGCAGCACCTCATATTTCGCCTGGGCAGTTTGCGGCCCGGTGGTATGAACGTCGACTTCTCCAACTTCAGATAGCTCCTCTGTCCCTCCCTTCCCCTCCTCCTTCCCAGATCTCCCTCTATCTTCCTGTCTCCACCTATATCCTTCCTTTGTCCCACCCCCGACATCAGTCTGAAGAAGGGTCTCGACCCGAAACGTCACCCATTCTTTCTCTCCCGAGATGCTGCCTGACCTGCTGAGTTACTCCAGCATTTTGTGAATAAATCGATTTGTACCAGCATCTACAGTTATTTTCTTATACTACAGGTTTGTGGGTTAATTGGCTTCTGTAAATTGTCCCTAGTAAGTAGGATACTGCTAGTGTATGGGTGACCACTGGTCGGCATGGACTCGATGGGCTGAAGGGCCTGTTCCCAAGCTGTGTCGCTAAAATAAACTGAACAAATGTAGAATTCTAAATTAAGTTCTAGGAAGCTGCAGCATGCTGGGTGGCTGCTTTATGGAACACCCACATCTGCCGTTCCTATCGCCTGCCACTTTAATTAGCCTCATGTACAGCTGTAATGATGCCCATGCAAGTTTCAGAAACAGCACCTCATTTTCCATCTGGATCAATGCAACTTCTGGACTTAATACTGAATTCTACAACTTTGGGTAACTTAACTTATGTGTGTAATGTAACCACTATGCCAACATACCCTGATACAAATGCTGATTGTTTACAATCTGTTGCTTCCATCTGAATTTGCAGCAGCTTAATGCTCTCTTGAGGGACAACTCTGGACTATTTCATTAAGGTTGTGTAATCTGTACACTGGGCAAAAGAGCATTCAAAAAATACTCAATGGAAACAGAGATAAGGTTTGCAAGGATTAAATGTATGACTTCCAAATGAGTAAGCAGATGGACATATGGACGGAAGAAAAAGATGCTGGGAAGGCAGTTAGCTGCTAAATGAGTGCATTTGTATGTATCAATAATTTAAAAGGAGCAATTGCAAATCAGTTGAATACATTTTCCAGCGGTCACCCTCACGCTAATCATTCAATTAACGCAGCACACAATTAGCTAACACAGACAACCATTCTGGCACCTCTTCAATGTGCACTCATTAGTAGAGATCGGCTGGGCCAGATCATAATCGAGCAGACTTTTGCCTCACATTGCCCCCACCAACAATTCTCTGCAAATTCCCTAGGCTGCTCTGATAATGTGAGTGATCCATTGCACTGGAGGTCTTCACTCCATGGCTCTCAGGTGGCAGAACCTGAGACCCTGCCCTTCGAATAGCCCAATGAGAGGCAATCTTCAGAGTTTTCCCATATACATTTCGATCTATGTGTGTGTAGGTATCTATAGATCTATATATAAATCTGAAAATATATATATATATACATATATATAAAATTTGCTGTTCAATGTTGTTCTTTCATAATTATGACTTTAGATTATTGTATATAATTTATATAATATATACAAAACTATGATATATAATATCATTATGTGTAATATGTATAATAATCTAAAGTCATAATTATGATATTGAATGAGACATATAGTTCAATTTCATAATTATGACTCTAGATTATTATATATATATATATTGCAAATTATGTATTATATATATAATATATATAGTTCAATTTCATGATTATGACACACACACCCATATATATATTACTGACTTTAAATTATTATAGATAGTACACACACGTGTATATATATAATATATATATATATAATACATGATTTGCTATAAATATATATATATATATATATATATGTGTGTGTGTGTGTGTACATATATATGTACACACACACACATATATATATACACACACACACACATACACACACACACACACATATATATATATATATATATATATATATTATATATATATATATATATACGTGTGTGTACTATCTATAATAATTTAAAGTCAGAATTCTGAAATGGAACATTAAACAGTAAATTTAATCTTTGGAAACCACATAGAAATAAGTGGGTATGTTGTTTGTAAGCCAGATGTGGCTGGGTTAAATCTTGGTTATGGGTCATTCTGTCTCTCAGTGTACAACAATCTCGGACTTCTAGTGGATTCAACAAGTCCAACGTGTTTTCAATTTCCATGTTGCCATGTGTTGGCACATTGAACACCAGAGGACAGATGGCTGGTCCAATGGTGAATCTCGCAGCAAAGCAGGAACTTAAACTGCCAGGAATGTGGACCTCCAACATGTTGTTACTGAAACACAGACACAGAAAGTGAAGATGTGCTGGAGCTCGACCCACCAAAAATGTTTGTTAATGCCATACAGGAAAAATAGAGATGTAAACCATGAGTTAGTTAGTATTCACTGGAAATGCAAATCACTATCACCTATCACAGTATCTCTACACTTCAAAAATAACATATATCCAGCCACATTCATATGGGATATTGAGTAGAATATTGACCTCATATTCAATGTGAGATTATTTCTCATTCATTCACACACTTGTTAAAATATATATATATATATATATATATATATATATATTTAACTTTATGATTATACTAAATGATCTGCAAAGGGAAAAGTAAAGCACATTCCATAACAGGCTAATTGCAATCAGCTTTGTGATTTTGTAACTTGAGTTTTCTATTATATCTGTAAAGGTTAATGATATGGATAGTATGTCTCAGAACTATCAGAAACAAAACTAATTTCATTGCTTCACACTAACCCCAACGCATGCTTTCTTCCTTCAGTTTCAAATATTAGCTTCTTTGTGCACTTTATCTGCTCAAGTATTAAAAACAAAACAAAATGATGAATATCCAAAGTACACAGCAGGTTATTTAACATCTGTGGTAAGATTAAAAGCCCGATCACTCCACAGTGGCCAAGTGGCTCGCTGTGTGCTTCCAGCTGTGTATATTTTTGTTTCATTAGCATCAGATGTCAGTTCAAATAAAATGCAGGAAGTAGTCAGTCGCATATGTGGAGAAGGAAACCGAATGATAGTTCCACTGTTGCTCTGACCTGCTGCAGTTTCTTATCTTATTTCAGATTGTAATCGCTCGTAGTATTTTGTGTCTGCATTGTAGTAGTTGTCCGTTTAATATATGTTTTATAAGCAGACATGGGAGCACCTTAATTACATAAGCAACAGGCAGGAAGAGTTGCTCTTGCACTACACCTTTCAGGTTGCCTTTCAACTAATTTTAAACGCATTGAATATCATATGAGATGTACTGAAATCATGAGGGGAACAGGTAAGTTGAATGCACAAATCTTTTACTCAGGGTAGGGGAGTCAAAAGCCAGAGGACATATGTTTAGGTGAGAGGGGTAAGGGTTAAAACGAACATGAGGGGCATTATTTTCACTCAGAGGGAGGTGGGTTTGTGGAACAATCTGCCAGAGGAGGTAGTTGAGACAGCAACTATAACAGCATTTGAAAGACACTTGGACAGGTACATGGGTGGAAAAGGTTTGGAGGGCCCAATGTGGGGGAATGGAACTAGCTTAGATGGAGCAACTTGGTCGGCATGGCCCAGCTGGGCTGCTGGGCAATGACTATGAAAGTAGTCAAACCTGCACACCTTTTTACGACTCAAGCTGTATCAGTGAAAATTACTTCCATAAACCTTTGTTTATGGTTGAGAGAGTGAAGCAAAATTAAATACTGTATTTTAAATCATTGTGTAAGAAGGAACTGCAGATGCTGGTTTAAACCGAAGATAGACACAAAAAGCTGGAGTAACTCAGCGGGACGGGCAGCATCTCTGGAGAGAAGGAAAGGGTGACGTTTCGGGACGAACCCTTCCTCAGACTCAATGACTTCTTCCATGTCGTCTCATTTTTTAAAAAAAACCTTGGCTCTTTTGTTCCCCTTCATTATCACACACACAACAGGAAAGTTCAGAATCCCAAAGTGTTATCTTTCTTTCTTCTCTTCCCATTCCAGCATTTTCTGTTTTTATTCCAGCATCTGGGGATTTTTTTTTTAGATTAATGTTTAAGTCACTTTTATTTCTCTTTCGGAAAGACCATTTTTGAAGAAGTTTATCTTTTCTTTGCCTAGTCAATTCCTTTTTTTTAAAACTTTCTTTGCATTCTGTTTGTCTTCTGTTTGACCAGGTGTCTACTGAAACTCATCTTACTTCCATGATTCTGAAGATAGACACAAACTGCTGGAGTAACTCAGCGGAACAGGCAGCACCTCTGGATACAAGGAATGGGTGATGTTTCGGGTTGAAACCCTTCTTTAGACCCGACCTGACTCGAAATGTCACCCATTCCTTCTATCCAGAGATGCTGCCTTTTCCGCTGAGTTACTCCAATATGGTGTAAACAAGAATCTGCAGTTCCTTCCTATCCATCTGATTTTCCACAACAACCACTTCCAGCTCCAATTTGTTCTATCGAAGTTCATGTTGCAATGTGCCAGATGGAAAAGGAAATGCTGATTTGATTGTCATTCATGTATCCACAAAGACCAGCCAGGCAAAATGGTCCAGCTTCAACATTGCAATATTCTTCACGTTTTCCAAGAGGTTCCAGGCAAATTATATTTTGTAAGCTGCAGTAAACAATTTAAGTCAACAAAAACAAGAAACAAATTGAACACTATGAAATTGTTCCAACTTTATTTAAATCTGGGCTCCTTCCAAAGGAACTCCATGGAGAAAGATTGAAAACAATGTTGAGTTTGAAAGGAATTACATGTCCACAGCTTGTTAATTGACTGTCACTTTAATATGAGCAGCTTAGCCTTTATTAAATCAAATTACAACAAAACCAGCAATGACACACATAAAATAACGAGGGACTGCAAATTGCAAAACTAAAACTGATTTGTCCTGCTTTTCTTCACTTCCAGTTTTTTCCCCTGCTCTCCCTACTACAATCAGTCTGTAATAAAAATTAACTGCAGATGTTGGTTTATACTAAAGATAGATACAAAATGATGGAGTAACTCAGTGGGTCAGGCAGCATCCCAGCAGGTCATGGATAGGTGACATTTAAGGTCGGAACCCTTCTTCAGACTGAAGTGACACATATGAAATCCATTTGTGAAGTAACAAGAAATGCAATAAAATATCCACAAAATCCTACAGTAGCTGAAAAGTTTCTGAAACCTACTGTGGAGAGAATGTTAAGACAGAAGTATTTAGGACTCAGGGGTAATGTAGATTCACCTGAACAGAGTTTTACCAACATGCAATTCCAAAGATGAAAATTTAGAAAATTTTATTGGTTAACTTTATTTTTCCAAAATATGTAATTATTAATGAATCCAAGATTATATTCATTCTTCCCAGTTTATGATTTTGATCTTAAATAAATAATTAGGAGTGACCCAGTGGAAAATTGATAGAGCTCCTGCCTCACAGGGACAAACTGGGTTCGATCCAGAACCACGGGGCCGAAACTAAGTTGGATCCTGACCTCGGGTGCTGTCTGAGTAACGTTCTCCCTGACCACATGAGTTTCCGCCTGATCCTCCGATTTTCTTCCCACATCCCATAGAAATATGTGGATTTCTAGGTTAATTGGTCTCTGTAAATTACCCCTGGTGTGTGGGGAGTGGATGAGAAAGTGGGATAACATTGGTAATTGATGGTCAACGTGGACTTGTTGAGATGAAGAGCCTGTTTTCATGCTGCAAACTATTTTACTTTAGGTTACTTTAGAGACACAGCATGGAAACAGAACCTTTGGCCCACCAAGTCCATGCCAACCGAGGTTCACCCATACACTAGTTCTGTCCTACACACTCCTTGCAGAATTCACAATTTACAGAAGCTAATTCACCTACAAACCTGCACATCTTTGGAATGTGGGTGAAAAATGGATCACCTAGAGAAAACTCGTGCGGTCAGATGGAGAACATACAAACTCTGTACAGACAGCACCTGCGGTCAGGATCCAAGCCGGGTTTCTGGCGCAGTAAGGCAGCAACTCTACCGGTGTGCCACTGTGCTGCCCCAACTAAATAAAAATCTGGTTATTTATAGGCTGATACATTCTCTTATTTATATGTACTTCAAATGCATCATGTTACATCATAAAGACTGAAAATGGTATAATGTAGTTGCTATCTGCAAACAATTAGATTTTGGGGCCTAATTGGAAGTCAGAAATCATGTGGAAAATACAGAGATTGATTTGTCTTTCCTTAGAAATTCGCCGAGGACATTTTTACAGCAGGAACTGACTGTGTAAATTAGTCACCAATAAGCAGGTTGAAGAACAATGCTTGTTTGTGGACACAACTGAAAAATTTCACTCTTGAAGCTAGTGGGTATAAATATATTTTCAGATGTGGAATTAAGGGACATCCAAAGCAGGAGAAGCACAATAAGTCCTTTGGAGCAAACACATCCAACTTATAAGATCCAAAGAAGAACCTAACTGGCTTTCCTGTGGACAGATTTCTGATTCCTACTGAAGGAGAGGGGTTTAAAGAATAAAAAACCTTATCTATCAGGACACACATGTGAATTGAGGTTGCGTGAAGAAAGAGTTACAAGGAAGTAGAAAAAGGTATGAGTTACAATTCAGCGGAATTCTGTGTTATCAATAACAGACATGTGGACAGCCTTAGGATGCAATCTGTTCAAAAGCATAGCTTTAACTTAGTGCTGAAACCACACTCGTAGCATTAACAGGAAAAAGTTGCTCCTTGCAAATCCCAGAATAGCTGTCATTTGTTGCGAACATCAAAAGGATACTCAAAAAACCTAATCTCTCATTCCTAGTATTTGCACTTAATGCAAAAGGCTGTTCTAAACATTCTTAGTAACTTAGTACATTGCCATTTAACTTAGTACAGAATTAAATGGTTATTTAATTTATGGACCATGTTCTCAACATATTTTATTATCTTAAATGGTTTTGGGTGTAAACTTATATAAATGCTATGCTGCTCTTGTTGATTCGCACGAAACAAAAGCTTTTCACTGTACCTCGGTACACGTGACTAAACTGTACAGCTGAATTATCCTGTTCAGCCAGAATAAATTCAGTTTGGATTTACAGTACATGCTTTTCTCTGAAAAAGCATAATCCAGTCTGTAATTTCCAGTTTTCCCACAAGAGAATCAAGCTCATAAACAATGCCACTGTCGTCTTCAGTCTTGCACAGAATGAGTGTGGCACTGTTAGAGAAGCCGGTTTTTTGGATGTGATATTAAACCATAGGCTGATTATGAAGCTCAGCTGGATATAAATGTTCCATGTCTCTATTTTATCCAGAGCAAGGGAGATCTGCTATTATCTGTGCCAAGCGTCAGTTTTTAATTTACACCACTAAAAACATGTGCATTAGCAGAACATCTATCTTATTGTTGGATGCAGTAATTTGCTGAATGCAAAATACCTGCTCTATTTCTCTACTTTGCGACATTGACTGCCAATTTATTGTGAAGCGTTTTTGAAATACCGTTAAGCTGTCAAATAGTGATATAAAGTGGAATTCTTTCTTCCCTGTGATTTCTCAATATTCAGCCAGGAGTCATGCTAACTAACCCTGAAGCAAAGGCTCAGCCTGTTCACATTGCACAATCAGCATGAGCAATTGAAACAGTCTGTTGAGATTTAACACGGCCATTAATGTCCCAGGCTCCACAGGGCAGAAAGCAGACTATCCAACATCTGACAATGTTCATGTTGCTGTAACAAAGCTACAACAAACACGATCTGATGCAGCTGATATTCTCTTAACTATTTAACTTGCCATTTAATCAATAACCACATAAGTACATTTTGTGAAACCAGTCTCAATAAAAATAATGAGGTGTGGACAGTTTTCATGTAGGGAAGATTACTGCTGGCTCAGCAAATATCTGACCTCAAACTGCATTCACATTCTGGTAAGATAGTGGGAGCTAAGTTAACAGGACACACAAAAAGTGTGCAAGTGTGCATGATGCACCATTGACATTAGTTAGAGTTTAGAAGGATGAGGGGGGACCACATTGAAACTTACCGAATAGTGAAAGGCCTGGATAAAGTGGATGTGGAGAGGATGCTTCCACTTGTGGTAAAGTCTAGGACCAGAGGTCATAGCCTCAGAATAAAAGGATGTTCCTTTAGGAAGGACATGAGGAGAAATGTCTTTAGTCAGTGGAATCTGTGGAATTCTTTGGCACAGAAGGCTGTGGAGGCCGTCAATAGATATTTTTTAGGCAGAGATAGATAGATTCTTCATTAGTATAAGTGTCAAGGGTTACGGGGAGAAGGTAGGAGATTGGGGTTAAGAGGGAAAGATAGATCAGCCATGATTGAATGGCAGAGTAGACGAGATGGGCCGAATGGCCTAATGTTTCTCCTTTCACTTATGACTTTACCATGGCCAACCAAGTGAGTCGTCATCAGCAGATGTACCTTGATATCCATATGATCAGCCATGATATTACTAAACACTAGAGAAGTCTTGAGAGGCTTGAGAAGCCTCCTTCCATGCTCATCTCTAATGTTAGACATTCTTTCAAAATTTCAGTTTAGTTTAGTTTCTTGTCGATTATACCAAGGTACAGTTGAAAGCTTTTGTTGCATGCTAACCAGTCAGCAGAAAGATGAAACATGATTACAATCGAGCCATCCTCAGTGTACAGATATATGATAATGGGAATAACGTGAATAATGTTTAGAGCAAGATATAGTCCAGTAAGGTCCGATCAAATATAGTCTGAGGGTCTCCAATTAGGTAAATAGTAGCTCAGGACTGCTCTCTAGTTTTTGGTAGGATGGTTCAGTTGCCTTGCCTCAAATCTTGCCTGGATCTTATAGAAACTTACAAAATTCTTAAGGGGTTGGACAGGCTAGATGCAGGAAGATTGTTCCTGATGTTGGGGAAGTCCAGAACAAGGGGTCACAGTTTAAGGATAAGGGGGAAGTCTTTTAGGACCGAGATGAGAACGTTTTTTTTCACACAGAGAATGGTGAATCTGTGGAATTCTCTGCCACAGAAGGTAGTTGAGGCCAGTTCATTGGCTATATTTAAGAGGGAGTTAGATGTGGCCCTTGTGGCTAAAGGGATCAGGGGGTATGGAGAGAAGGCAGGTACGGGATACTGAGTTGGATGATCAGCCATGATCATATTGAATGGAGGTGCAGGCTCGAAGGGCCGAATGGCCGAATAGCTACTCCTGCACCTATTTTCTATGTTTCTATGTTTCTAAATGCAGCCAGAGCAGCAGATGGATTTTGCAGACAATTCCATATTCTACAAGGATTTGCTCCATCTTCTGCATTAGGGTGACTGAGGATGAAATGGTGTCCGCTCTTTTGGAAGAGGATGTGCTGGTGTCCTTTCCTTCAGCGATAATGGATGGAAAACTGCAAGATTTTCAGCTCAGAAGGTGCCTGGCACAGAGCAATTCATGACCATGAACACTTTGACGGCTACCTGCAAAGTGGTCTTCCCTTTGGCTGAGGGTTACAGTTGTGGTGGGATCAGATGGCAGTTTTTTAACAAAGGCATCCATTATTCTAGTGCAGATGTCTCACATGCTCTTCATCAGCTAAGACAATTGCTCCATAGAAACCCACCCACTGAGACCGGCCCTATCCCACTCCACTAATCCCTACTATCCCACAACCTACCCAGTACCTCTCCTTCCATCCCCCCCCCCCCCCCCCCCACCACCTTTCGAGCAGCTTCCATTCTCCAACTTATGGTTTATTCCATGAAGAATGACAGCAATGAAGTCTGGCAGTTGCTGGTTTGCGCGGATGACTTTCAGTCAAGTCAGAATCTTTCTGCACCTGACCCTGCATTCCCCTGAGCTTTATAAATATTGAATATTATACTGAAGTATTAAAAATTATAATGGCAGCAACTGTCAGAAGTAATCAATCACCAGCAAACAATTCAACGGTCCTTTAAAAATTGCTGAGTAGGCTTGTTTCCTGTTGCTGAATGAACATTTTTTATTAGATTAAGAACCTTGGGTCAACTGGAGTATGAGCTCCAAATGGAAAAAAAGACCAGCACGCCAAGCCAAGGCAATGTTCATCCTGTAGATGCTATTTGTCTAAATGCAAGTGTCAATGCCAGTATAATATCTAGTGCAATAATCTCCACCAATTTGATGAATTTTGGAACAAAACCAGCTTCTGTCGTACTGAGGTTGATTTTTGCATCCTGTCTTTTTCATTTATACTTGTATCAACAGCCTAGAAAGGATCTATCTTAAACTCTGGTGCACAGCAGAGAGACACTCGCCCATTGTATGGGTTCATCAGGACTGATTTGATGATCCCTTTATTCCTTGAAAATAAGGAATCGAAGCAGGAATCAGCCTTTGACCCCATGAGCAAGCTCCGTCATTCAAAACGCTATACAAATTCTCTAGCTATGTGGATGGAAACCAAACTCTGACCTCGATACCAATAGTACAATGCTCTAGAGCTTAGACTTGTAACATAACTGTCATGCTCCCAAAACAATATAGACGAACAATTATTTTGTTACATATTAAAAATACAACAAAATTCATAAAGAAGAAATGTTGTTAATGAAGATCTTCTTATCATCACAAGATTAGAAATCGTTCAGCCAGAGCTGAACACACCTCTCTGCATCTGCATACAATGGCGTCTTGTGCTTCTTGTGCTTCTTGTGCTTCTCGTGCGTGGTGGTGGAAAGATTGGTAGAAACAGGGCAGCGACGTGGACGTTCTTTCCTTGACCCCGTTAATGAAGATGACACCTAAGGTACAGAATACAGTGGAAGTCTAATGCTAATGTGCACTACTTAAAATCTAACCTGGAAAATCTCAATTTCAGTAAGACCATTGCTTTCATCTTATTTGAAAGGACATCCTTTAACATTAATTTTCCAAGATGCAGTCGATGTTATTGGATAAGGAAATGCTCTGCACATTAGATTGTTAGTTTTGGTGGTGATAGTGCAGGAAGGTTGAAGAATATATCTTTGGGTTTTTACTTTGAAATAGCCCCAAAAAGTTTGAGTATTTTCAAAACTATAATATCCCTGAAGGATTTATCAAGGTTACATGATTATGCCTTGGAGTGAGACTTCAACCTAAAATGTTTCAACACGGTTATAAGATTGCTATCAGTTAAACCACTGTGGCAGTCCACAGGCAGAATATGAACTAGGACTGTTATCAGGTCTAATATGATCAATTTAATAACGTATTCATTTTATGAAGGAAAATAGTTTGAAAGAAGGACATATGGAAGAAAACAAAGAGGAAATATTCAAGGATCAAGGGCGGCCACGGTGGCGCAGCGGTAGAGTTGCTACCTTACAGCACAGAGACCCGGGTTCAATCTGACTACGGGCGCCGTCTGTATGGAGTTTGTACGTTCTCCCCACATGACCGCGTGGGTTTTCTCCGAGATCTTCGGTTTCCTCCCACATCCCAAAGATGCACAGGTTTGTAAGTTAATAGGCTTGGAGTATGTGTAAATTGTCCCTCGTGTGTGCAGGATAGTGTTAATGTGCAGGGACCGCTGGTCAGTGCGGACTCAGTGGGCCGAAGGGCCTGTTTCCACGCTGTATCTCTAAACTAAACTAAACTAAGACTGTGCGTTCACACTCACAGCATTGCCGTGTTGGTGAATTGACCAGCTTCCAGGCCAATCAGGAATATAAGGAACGGAAGCAGAAAAGCCAAAACGATCAGAAATGGTCAGAATGTGACCTATTTTTCTTGCACTTGTTCCCCAACAAACTGAGAAATGAAAATATGAATTTGTAGAGGTTAAATTTTATTGATACTAAAGGTAAAACATTTTTATGTTGAATTTCAGGATCTTCATATAACTTAATTCCATTAAAATTAATTTAATGTGCCAATTATCACACAAAATGATTTTAGACCAGGAAAGATATTTTAAAAATTGTTGCTACTTACATTTTATATATAAAACGATTTTGTAGACATCTCTGTAGAACATGGGTAGGATTCATAGTGTAGGAAAATAACTGCAGATGCTGGTACAAATCGAAGGTATCACAAAATGCAAAAAAAAGGCAGCCATTCAATTTATAATACAGGTTTACAGGATTTTAAATCTCCAATTGCCAGATTGTAGAGTGCATTGTAATTTAATAGATGTAACATTAATGGCCAGAGATTGTGTTTTTTTTCTCAGTTGTTAACTTGTTGATAAACACAGGCGAGACAATGAAGTGGTGTTAACACTTCATCCAACTACAACGTTGGCAGTGGGTATATGGAATGAGCTGCCAGAGGAGGTAGTTGAGGCAGGGACTACTGCAAAGTTTTAAAAACATTTAGACGTGTGCATGGGGAGAACAGGTTTGGAGGGATATGGGGCAACCACAGGCAGGTGGGTCAAGTGTAGATGTGACATGTTGGTCAGTGAGAATAAGCTGGGCTGGAGGGCTTGTTTTTCTACACTATATGACTAATATGACTCTAATACACTTAAACAATGTAACTGAGCTTTTCTTATTGGTGTTATTTTATTGTTATCTGTACATTTAGCAGCAATGTGGAAATTGCTTCAATCAGAAAACCTTAGCTTTATGGTTTTAAGTAGAAACATAGAACTATAGCTGTCGGTTTACAAAAAAAGACAGGAGTAACTTAACGCGTCAGGCAGCATCTCTGTAGAACATGGGTAGGTTTCATAGTGTAGGAAAATAACTGCAGATGCTGGTACAAATTGAAGGTATCACAAAATGCTGGAGTAACTCAGCAGGTCAGGCAGCATCTAGGAGAGAGGGAATGGGTGACCCTTCTTCAGACTGATGTCAGGGGGGTGAGACAAAGAAAGGATATAGGTGGAGACAGGAAGACAGTTGGGGAACTGGGAAGGGGGAGGGGGGGGAGAGAGGGATAGAGGAACTATCTAAAGTTGGAGAAGTCAATGTTCATATTGCTGGGCTGCATACTGCCCAAGCGAAATATGAGGTGCTGTTCCTCCAATTTCCGGTGGGTCAGACTGGGAGTGGGAGGGGGAGTTGAAGTGCTCAGCCACCGGGAGATCAGGTTGGTTAAGGCGGACTGAGCGAAGGTGTTGAGCGAAACGATTGCTGAGCTGGGTAGGTTTCATGGTTATTGCTTGACAGTTTTTACCTTGGCCAACAGGTGGAGCACTCTCCTATGGAGGAGTATCCTACCTTAGAAAGCAGAGAGAAATAATGTTTATCTCTTTCAACTTTAGTTGAGTGATTACATACTCACTTATGAGCCATAATATCAGATGCTCTATCCAAAGCACGAGATCGTAAAGAACAAGTTAAGAAAATAGTTTAATGCAATATTGAGTGAAGATTCAACAACAGATCCAGAAAGCCTAAAAATAAATGGGAAACTGACCAATGTCCTGGCCTGCCTTTACCTCTCGATTTATAATACCAAAACAACCTGTTCAGTTATTAACATGATGGCTGTTTGTGGGACTGCACTAGGTACAGGTTGATGCTACATATTTCTACATGTTCAATCAGTCACTTTAATGGCTGTATAATTGTGAAGTCCAAAATTGTAAAGAACATGTTACAAGTTTCAACTTCATTCCTTTCTCTCGACTTCTTCTATTTAAAAAATAACCCCTCCTTTGTTTGAGAAGAATAAAAAATGTATACCAAAGAAAAACTGCATATACTCTTCATACTTACATTCAGTATCATCATAAGTAGTAGCATTTGCATCTATCGTAAAACAAACCACTCATGTGACCCCCCACCGGGGTGATTGTTTGAGGGGTGTCCTCACTGGACTCTGCCCCTCCATGTCCAGCAGCGGGAGGACCCTGGACTGTGGTTCTCTCCCAAAGAGCCCTCACATTGGTTGCACCATTGGTAAATCCACAGATTTACAACTCTCTGACTGAAAAAGTTATTCCTTATCTCTGTTCTAAATGGCCTACCCCTTATTCTTAAACTGTGGACCCTGGTTCTGGACTCCCCCAACATTGGGAACATGTTTCCTGCCTCTAACGTGTCCAACCCCTTGCACCAAGCTTCAGTGCATCTGTCTGCACGTATTCCTGCAATCTGGAATAGGGCAGTGGCATATGCCAGGGGATTAACAGGTTTTGGACAGACCAAAGAGCATCTTTCTTTGAGTTGATGGTCTTCCAGAAGCCATTGATGGCCATCTCCAAATGGGTCCAAGGATATTCCTCTTATCACTGCAAAGTTTGATTGGTGCCCAAGAATTTTCCATAGCCAAATCATTCATCATGAAGCAAAATAACTTCACAGTATGGTTATGGCAAGATGAACAACTGTAACAATCCGGGAGAAACATATAAAATATGAAAAATATTTTGTATGCTTTTCACACTTCTAACTACTACAAACACATTCCTAATCATGATAATTCAAAACCTTTCTTGTTCTTTGCAATAAGGGAATCGTTAAAAATAATTCACATTGTTTTGCCCTTAAAGGTAAAATATTCACAGGAACCATTTCATTCCTGGATTTTGGGAGAGTGTGTATATAAGAATGCTGAATGTGCATTGGTTTTAAAAGCAGCATCTCAAATCAATATCAACAGAAAGGATGACAATTTTAAAAATCTTTTTAATACCATCTGAAAACAGAACTGACAAATGACTGTTTAATTGGTTAAAAAAAAAATCTATAAAGTAAGAAACAAAACTAGACCAAATTCTATTTCAGATTATGCATGGAACCAACTAATCTTGAATTCAGCAATCACAAGACATTAATGGAACATTCTAATTTGACAGTGTTAAAATATCCAACACTGTGCTTTTTCAATTTTGCACACATTGGCATTACATGTAATAAAATTATAGCACTGTTAGCATTTTTTTTGGAGATGTTTTAGGCTTTAATGAAAAATTAACAACCCGGTACTAACAACAAATTATGGGATTAAGCGATGAACCTTAAAAAAGATCTCTACAAGTTCAAAGGTTATCCACCTCAAATTAGCCAACCTACAGAAGGATAAGAAAATAACTGCAGATGCTGGTACAAATCGATTTATTCACAAAATGCTGGAGTAACTCAGCAGGTCAGGCAGCATCTCGGGAGAGAAGGAATGGGTGACGTTTCGGGTCGAGACCCTTCTTCAGACTGATGTCGGGGGTGGGACAAAGGAAGGATATAGGTGGAGACAGGAAGATAGAGGGAGATCTGGGAAGGAGGAGGGGAAGGGAGGGACAGAGGAGCTATCTGAAGTTGGAGAAGTCGACGTTCATACCACCGGGCCGCAAACTGCCCAGGCGAAATATGAGGTGCTGCTCCTCCAATTTCCGGCGGGCCTCACTATGGCACTGGAGGAGGCCCATGACAGAGAGGTCAGACTGGGAAT
Source organism: Rhinoraja longicauda (assembly GCF_053455715.1). Taxonomy (NCBI): domain Eukaryota; kingdom Metazoa; phylum Chordata; class Chondrichthyes; order Rajiformes; family Arhynchobatidae; genus Rhinoraja; species Rhinoraja longicauda. The sequence goes on from NC_135970.1 coordinate 23,540,181, forward strand.
GGGAGGGGGAGTTAAAGTGCTGGGCCACCGGGAGATCAGTTGCGTTAATGCGGACCGAGCGCAGGTGTTCAGCGAAGCGATCGCCGAGCCTGCGCTTGGTTTCGCCGATATAGATAAGTTGACATCTAGAGCAGCGGATGCAATAGATGAGGTTGGAGGAGGTGCAGGTGAACCTCTGTCTCACCTGGAAAGAATGTTTGGGTCCTTTGATGGAGTTGAGGGGGGAGGTAAAGGGACAGGTGTTGCATCTCGTGCGGTTGCAAGGGAAAGTTTGAGCTGAGGGTCCACATTAAACCCTGCTTTTGTTTGTAAAACTTTGAGGTGATATTAAAAAGTTAGAGATGCATTTTGGTATGCATAAGGAGCAATAATATAAGGTAAATGAAAGCATTTAAAAACTTTTTCCAAAAATGACATGGAAATGGATAAAGCTTTGAAAATGGCTGAACAGGTTAACAAAACTGAAGGGATTCTCGATAGACACAAAATGCTGGAGTAACTCAGTGGGTCAAACAGCATCTCGACAATGTATCTTATTGTGTTTTATGACTGTTGGCAGACCAATTTCCCTCCCGGGATAAATAAAGTTCTATCATGTTGTATCGCATCGTATCGTATCGTATTTTAAGAAAAACTATTCACACCAGCTTTGATTGTTTTCAGATATCTTTGAATGAGAAAGATTATTAAAACTTTAATTCAATTGGCAGGAGTTTGAGGTTGACCCCCCCCCCCCCCTCCGGTGGGTTTGCCTTCAATTAAAGCAACTGAGTTATGAGGGGATATTGTGTGCCATTTTCCTAGAGGCCTAATCACATCTTACCGATTGCAGGAAGCAGAGCGCCAGTGAGATCAACCCTCTTCCAGCCCAGTGAAATGGTGGCAGAAGGGTCTGATGGCAGCCATTCCAGGTAGCAGTCTCAGTCCAGGATGCCATTCCAGGTAGCAGTCTCAGTCCAGGATGCCATTCCAGGTAGCAGTCTCAGTCCAGGATGCCATTCCAGGTAGCAGTCTCAGTCCAGGATGCCATTCCAGGTAGCAGTCTCAGTCCAGGATGCCATTCCAGGTAGCAGTCTCAGTCCAGGATGCCATTCCAGGTAGCAGTCTCAGTCCAGGATGCCATTCCAGGTAGCAGTCTCAGTCCAGGATTACCCAGTGTTTTTTCTCCTCATAGCTTGCTGACCCATTTTTACTTGGATAAGTCATGTTGTTTTTGAGTCCAGCTATCAATACGGTTTGGATATATTTGAGGAAGTCCAATGATTCTTTGACAGGTCACTGGCAACAACATGACAGTCTGAAAAATGAACTGGTAATTTTCAGTCTTATTTTCTGCCCTTTAACCAATGCAATATGTATGTTAATATTATACCCCTAAGTTCTTACTTCATGTAACACCAGGTGATTACACTCAATCTTTATGAATTCTGCACCTCACACATTAGGAACGACATGAAGGCATTGAAAGGATTTACTGGAATGCTCCTTGGATTGAGGGATTAGTTTGGTACACAGACCGCAAAAGCTGAGGTTGAGGAGATTTGAGAGAGCTATTTTGAAATCAAGATGGGTTTAGACGTGGCAAGCAAAAAGGAACTGCCTCCAGTTGCCGGTGTGTTGATGTTCAAAGGCACAGTTTTAAAGTAATGGGGAAAGAGCAAACAACAACATGAAGGATATAATTTTCTTCACAAAATCAGCAATTAATATTTTGATTTCTTTGACTGATAACAGGTGGAAATATTAAATTATAGACTTTAAAAAGAGTTGGCCAAGTACAGTGAACCCTCGCAATAACGGACCTCTATATAGCAGATTTCAGTTACAATGGACTGAGGCTCCTGTTGCACCCCCCCCCCCCCCCCCCCCCCCCCAGCTACTGCCAGTTCCCCAATGCACTGGCACCACCTGACATACTCCTGGTTGTGGGAGCAGAGAGAGCGAGCAGCTTGAAGTCGGCGTGAGTACTGGGCCCGTCCCTAGCACAACACATGTGGGGTCGGGGTCTGCGATTACCCCTGGTTTAACCCCTCAACGCCATGTTTCTTCCCTCCCGGTCTTGGGTTAAAACGTATCCCCATCATTTGGCTACAGCGGGACAATTGGCAATAATGGACACTGTCCTCCACTTCTGTGATCCATTATTGCAAGGGTTCACTGCACTCGAAGAAGAAAAAATGCATGGAAGTTGGCAAAGTGCAGGGCAGTGAACAAATTGGAAAGATTGTTCTTAAAAAGTGATAGACCATAAATAATGGCCAAATTGTCTTTTACATCGTACAATTCTATGAATGGATGATTTTATATTTCCAGTGTATAATTTCTGCTAACAGAATGTGATGAAACTTTGGGGAAAGATCGCTCTACCTGATTTACTGTTTATGCAGTCAGACTAACCACGAGAGAGGCATCTTGAAGAACCAGCTATATCCATTGCATTCTGTTCCAGCAATAGATGTTACAGACGAAAAGACTGGAAATACTCAACAGCCAGGCAGTATCTATGTAAAATGAAACACAGTTAATGTTTCAGGTGAACAAACCTCCTTCAGTTTCCCAGCTTCAATTTCCAACATCTGTAGTATTTCACATATATTAGGAGGAGCCAGCGCTGCCGTCGCAGCTGCGGCTTGCCTGCAGTCCGTCTGTCTTTTGTGTTGTTTGTTGTTTTTGTATGAATTGTAGTTTAATATGGTGTAGTGTTTGTATGTTATGTTTGGGGGAGGGGGTGGGAGGGAACGGGAACTGTAAAAAATTCTCTCTCCCGAACGGAGACGCGACCTTTGTTTCTGTGTCGTGTCTCCGTTCCCGCTGCGGCCTACCACCGGCCATGCACCTGGGACCACCTGGGGCTCTGGTTCGCAGAGCCCACGGCCCGGACTCACCACCTGCGGCGCTGGCTGCCTGCGGATGCTGCGGGAGCGGCTGCGACTCGTCTCCGGAGGCTCCGGCACGGGCCGCGTGGACGTCAGAAGCCCGCAGGCCCTGGGTGGGGGCCAACATCGGGAGCACCGGCAGCGGCAGAGGCAGCGTGTTCGCCCGCCCCGAATCGCGGGGCTTGGGTCGGCCCGCCGCGGACCTTTCACCGTCCGGCGCGGCCTGGAATAGGCCGCGGACCTTTCACCGTCCGGCGCGGCGCTCCAATGTCGGGAGCCCCGACCGCCCCGACATGGCAAGTTCAACAGCCTAACTGCGGGAGAAGACGGCAGGGAAGAGAAAAGACATTCTGGCCTTCCATCACAGTGAGAAGGGACTGGAGGAGACTCACTGTGATGGGTGTTTCTTTTGTTTGGTGTTAGTGTATGATTGTATGTGTTATTGCATTTTTATTGATTATTCTTATTGGTCTTAGTGTTTCAACTGCGGGTAATGTTTCATTTCACTACACATTTATGTGTATGTGACAAATAAACGACTATTGACTATTGACTATTGAACTCGACCAAGTGGACCCGTTGGGCCCAAACCTCTCCTGTATTGGTGCAGCACCCTCTCCTCCCTCCCTCCCCCTCCCGCCCCCCCCTCCCTCCCTCTCCCTTCCTTCTCTGCCTCCCTCACCCTCCCTCCTCCCATCCCACCCTCCCCTTCCCCTCCCCCCTCCCTCCACCCCCTTCCTCCTCCCCTCCCCCTCCCTCCCTCGGATATAGATTTAAACTTTAAAATGTGAATAACATAAAATATTACACCAATTTCAATGAAACTTCGTCCATTAGCACCAAAGGGGTGATGGTGAGTAAAGTTGGCCTAAAATTGTTGTGCTATCCTGTACCGTTTTGGTTGTATTTCAGGAACAAAGAAACAAACAAACGAGAGTTTTAGTATAAAGATGTAAGCTGTTGTTGACAGGCTTACATTGAGTGGCATGGTGCTGCAGCAGTAAAGTTGCTGCCTTGCAGCGCCAGAGACCCGGTTCGATCTTGACTATGAGTGCTATCTTTACTGAGTTTATATGTTTTCCCCGTGACCTGCTTGGGTCTTCTCCGGGTGGTCTGGTTTCCTCCTACACACCAAAGATGTACAGGTTTGTAGGCTTATTGGATTGATAAAATTGTAAATCGTCCCTAGTGTGTGTAGGATAGTGTTAGTGCGCGGGGATCGCTGGTTGGCCAGCGAGCCAAAGGGCCTATTTCCGCGCTGTATCTCTAAACTAAACTAAAATAGACAGGCAAGAGAAGAGATAAAGAAGCCAAAAAGCTTCCTGCCTTAGAAAAGGCACTGAAATACTTGGTTCAGCAGTTTGTTCTACCTCCCCTTAAGCTTTCTAAAAAATGCACCTCCTCACTTAAGCAGCAGCCCGGTGAGATGTAAAGCTCTGGTTCCCCTAAATGGAAGACATATCAGGTTTAGGGAAAACCAATAGCCATTAACATAGAACATAGAACATAAAACAGAGAACATAGAACACAGAACAGAGAACACGGAATAAAGAATGGAGAACAAAGAACAGTACAGCACAGGATCAGTCATTGGAAAAGTATGGACAACTCTACAGGTTCTGTCTCAGAAATTAGCTTTCAATCCATCTCCAAGTAGAATGTAGGGCAGTACAGCACAAGAACCGACCATTCAGCCCACAATGTCTCTGACATGATGCCAGGACTAACTCTATATGAACTAAGAGTGGGAAGTCTCCATTATGATTCATGGAATAAGACATGTAAGGAAAGAAAATATATGTATATTTTCTACATAATCATTGCACTCTCTGAGGTAATAGATGGAGTTGAGAACAATTTTTTTGGTGCAAAATCTCACGATCCAGTTTTACTTCAATTCCCTCCAGCCTGAGACCTACAATTAAATAGCCTCTATAATGAATCTTTTAAAGTTCAATTAAATGTTTCCTGGATCGAGTGGTGCAAATCAATTTCATGCAGGGAGCTGAGAGACATAAGCCTTACGGCAAATATGTACACAATACTAATGCATTCAGAGCACCACATGTATCACACAGTGCTTTTTATCAGAGACTAAAAGCTGGACAGAATGAAATGCTACCATTTCACGAAGGCTGGTCTATTAGGGGTTTTTGTTTTATGGACCTTATTGAAGCAAACACTGACTGCAGATGGAGGCTGGCAGAACTGATTACATCTGCTTTCAACATTATCTATTGTGCCTGAGCAATTAACAGGAAACTAAAATGAAAAAATGTCATTTGCGTTACGCAAACCCAGAATAATGGAGGCCATGTGCTTCTAATCAGAGTTTACTAACTAGGACATATAAAAACTTGCAGTAAAGGAAAGGAGGTTGAAGTGTTGTGAACTCAGCTTTCAATGAATATATATATTTCAGCCCCAACTACTGCATTTTTGCCTTTGTTGCGTAGAATGTTGCTTTGCTAAAGAATGTGCAAATATTTCTCTTGGGCTGATTTAATCTGTCGGCCCAGACGCAGGTCGATAAAATTTCCATTTGCTTTGCAGGACTTTTATCCTGTCTTTGTGACTTGTAATTTTAAAATGTTCTTTTGTGAAGTACTCACATTCTTTTTTAAAAGAATATGAATCCAGATCCAATGATAAGGCTATGAGTCTTCCACATCAAGCTTACACTGATCAGCCAAAACATTATGACCACAGACAGGTAAAGTGAATAACATTGGTTATCTTGTTATAATGGCACCTGTCAAGGGGTGGGATATATTAGGCAGCAAGTAAACAGTCAGTTCTTGAAGGTGATGTGTTGGATGCAGGAGAAATGGGCAGGAGTAAAGACCTGAGCGACTTTGACAAGGGCTAAATTGTTATGGCCAGTTGACTGGGTCAGAGCATCTCTGAAACAGCAAGGCTTGTGGGGTGCTCCCGGTCAGCAGTGGTGAGTACCTACTAACAGTGATCCGAGGAGGGACAAACCACAAACTGGCAACAGGGTGTTGGGCACCTAAGGCCATTTGATGCGCGAGGGCAACGAAGGCTATCCCGTCTGGTCCGAACCGACAGAAGGTCTACTGTGGCACAAGTCACTGAAAATTTTCATGGTGGTCACGGGAGGAATGTGTCACAATACACAGTGCATTGCACCCTGCTGCGTATGGGGCTGCACACGGAGGACCAACAACATATTCGGCAGGTGGTCATAATGTTTTGGCTCATCAGATCATAATGTTTTGGCTGATCGGTGTATCTATTGGCCATAAAATGTTGAGACCAGCATGTCCCTATGTGTCAGAAAGGAGCAGCGGTGTTTCTCTAGTTTTATAAGGAAACCTTATGGACTTTTCTCCAACATCATTACATCATCTCGACTCCAACATAGTTGAATTCCAGGTACTGGTTTTTCCCATCTCCAATCCAATAGATCTCACATATCTATCAAAATGTGTAGTGCAGATGCTGGTTTAAATTGAAGATAGACACAAAATGCTGGAGTAACTCAGCAGGACAGGCAGCATCTCTGGAAAGATTGAAGAAGGGTCTCCACTCGAAACATCGCCCATTCATTCTCTCCAGAGATGCTGCCTGTCCTGCTGAGTTACTCCAGCATTTTGTGTCTATCACATAATTTATCATCCAGCTAAACTGGTCTTCGTGCTTGCCGACAAAGCTCAGCGGTTAAGTTTGGTCAGAGCAGGTGAATTTGAAGTTGTCTTTTTAAGGGCTGTAAATTATAAGGTGACTTCTAATAATATATGATGTAAAAGCCAAATTGGGGTAAAGCCACAGTGCGGACTTCCATTGTACTAAACAGCAACGCTATCTTTAAACGTTCAGAACAAAGTAATCTCACAACCAGGTCAAACTCTGCACACATGTAATGTTTGGTCATAAAGGGGAAGGAGATTGGACCTTATTGCCTTCCATCACAGTGAGGATCGTGGGGAATCCGCTGCGGTAGATGTTTATGTTAACTTTTATGCAGTTGTGCGTCTTGTTGCTTTTTTTTAGTATGGCTGTATGGTAATTTGAATTTCACTGTACCTTAATTGGTACATGTGACAATAAACTGACCTTGAAACCCTTGACACCTTGAAACCTTGAAGAACTGGGAGACAATTAAATAGCTAATAGATGGAGGAGGCTCCAAAAACTCTCCCATCCTCATCAATATCTGTTGTCAGTAAATGAGTACTAATGTGGTTATTTTTATGTAATGTTCAGAATGTGAGAGTCTCAAAGAAAAGAAGAGAGTCCCAAGACTCTGCAGATGCTGGTTTAAACTGACGGTAGACACAAAAAGCTGACGAAACTCAGCGGGACAGGCAGCATCTCTGGATAGAAGGAATGGGTAACATTTCGGGTCGAGACCCTTCTTCAGACTGAGTCAGATCTTAAGAAGAATCTCGTTCTGAAACACCACCCATTCCTTCTATCCAAGATGCTGCCTGCCCCCCTAAGTTAATCCAGCATTTTGTGTCTATTTCCATCTATTACTTGCCACTGCTGCACTTGCACCTCTCCTTTTGACTTCCCGGCCCCACCACTCAACCAGTCTGAAGAAAGGTGCTGACACAAAATGTTGCCTGTTTATTTCCATAACTATCCATCGCGTTACCTGCTGAGTTCCTTTAGCAGTTTTTTTTCCCTCATAATTCTACCACTGTAGTCTCTTGTGTCTTTCTTTAATATTGTAACTTTGCATGGATAATTAAAACTAACTGCCTTCACCAATACAATGCTAAATTAAATCATTTGCCCCTCCCATTAAAAATCTGATCATTAACGGTGGCACTGTGGCGCAGCAGTAAAGTTGCTGCCTTATAGTGCTGACAGCACCAGAGACCTGGGTTCGATCCTAGCTATGGGTGCTTGTTTGTACGGAGTTTGTACATTCTCCCTGTGACCTGCGTGGGTTTTCTCTGAGAACTTCAGTTTTCTCTCATATTCTCGAACTACGTACAGGATTGTTGGTTATTTGGCTCAGTATAAATGTAAAAATTGTCCCTAGTGTAGGATAGTGTTAATGTGCAGGGATCGCTGGTCGGTGCAGACTCGATGGACCAAAGGGCCTGTTTCTGATCTGTATCTTGAAACTAAACTAGAACTAATTTTGGAGGAGGCTAAGTTGAATGGGATTGTCTTGATCCAAAGCAAAAAATAACCTTTGGGTATCTTCACAACAAGGCCTGCCATAGACCATTGAAGGCAATTTATTGTTCCTCAAAATTATTCCCATCTTCCATCAGATGCCACATTTGATGAAAATGGCAAAGCTGTTGAGCCAGGATTAATAATGCAAATCAATATACCTCTGAAATTACCAGCCTTATTAAAATTTCCAAATTGTCAATCGTCTCTTGGGCAATCCCTTTGCCCAAACTGATTAAATCACAAAAGATTCTAATGGAGATGTGTTGGAGATTATTAACATTTCATTCATCCACAATCTCTGCTTTTGGCCTTAAATTTCACCCTTGAGAGATCCTTCTCTTTTAAACACAGTTATTGTTCCTTCTGGGTCTGGGATATGGAGATCAATATTATAGGTTATCTTTCTCTGCTTCACTCCTCATAATAAAGCTGCTGCAATCAAAGCCTTGGGAATGATCCAATTAATTTTATGTACGTGTTGATAAACTGCTAAGAAATACCTTTCGACCAGTGCATCACAGATTTTAAACACATATTCTATTCCACGTCAGTGGGCTGAAAAGTATTAATAAGAACCTGAGGAGCAACTATTTCAGGCGGAGGGTGGTGGTTATATGGAAAGAGCCTCCAGGGAAAGTGGTTGAGGCTGGTATAGTTGCAACATTTAAAATGCATTTGGACAGGTACTTGATATGAAAGTTTAACGAGATATGGGGCAAATGCATCAAATGGGATTATCTTAAATGGGCATCTTGATCAGCATGAATGTGTTGGGGCCTGTTTCTGTGCTATATTACCCCATGACTTGATGAATCTATGGCACTGTAAACAGCACGGTACAGAAGTATGACAGGGTACTGTTGGAAACATGGTTCTGAACCATTGAATCAGAGACATGTCTTCAAACCCCAACATGGCAACTGGTGGATTTAACTTGAGTATGAGAAATTGGAGGAGTAATTTGTCCTTAAACCCTTGTCCCACTTTGGCGATTTTTTAGGCGACTACAAGCGACTAGGCTGTCGCCGCACGGTCGCCGGGGTGTTGCCTGTATGGTCGTGAGTCGTCTCCAAAGAGTCGTAGCGTTTTTCTGGTCGCCGCTGGATTTTGAAATGTTTAAAAATTTTCGCCAACTGTTGGTTTGATGCCAATGATCGTAGCTTGATGTCTCCTGACGTAGGTCCTGTCATAGGTTGTCGCCAGGTTATCGCCAGATGACGTAGGTTGTCGCCGGTGCTGACTTCGGTGAATTCCATTGGCGATTACCTACGTCAACCGGCGACAGGTACCGGCGTCAAACCGGAGGCCAAAATGACGTGAATTGTCTTCATTTGCCTTCAGTTGTCGCCGACAGGGTCTTAGCTTGTTGTAACTTGTCGCGGGTAGACGTAGGTTGACTTCAGTTGTCGTAGGTTGTTGCCTGCGTGGTCGTAGGTTGGCCTAGGCGCGGTCGTAGGTGGACGTCCAAAGTCGTGATGACTGGGTTGCCGGTTGTCGGTAGCTTGCTGTAGCTTGATGTCGACTAGGTGGTAGGTTGTTGTAGCATGTCGTAGACATTGTCGTAACGGGGGTCCAGTCGCCGATTTTTCGGCGACCTGCTACGACTATGATAGTCGCCGGCAGTCGCCTAAAAAAACACCTAAGTGGGACAGGCCCCTTAAAATAATTAAATAACCTGGGATTTTGTTTTTAAACGAAGAGACCGTGAACTTTTGGGTTGTGGTTAAAATACATTTGCTTCATTAATGTCTTTCAGGGGAAGGATGTGTGGTATCTAATCTTGCTGGATAAGAATAACTCCTGAGCTATGAATGTGGTCAGCTCAAGAGCAACTGGGAATAGATGACAAATACCAACACTGACAGTGTTGTCCACACCTTGTGAACAGAAAAATTGAGGAATAATATTGGGTATCAGGTTTAACAATGTTCAGACTTATTATCCTGCCATCACTGCCAGACAAGAGGCAAGAATTCCAAACAAATATGGATGGTGTCCATTATGCATCTATGCTTCCATCGGCATGTTACTTGCCCAAAGTATCTGATAATGTGTAAAATGCATTTGCCACAAGATCCTGCTATCATCTAAACACAGCAACATGGTGAGAATTGTGTTTTCCTCTTACAGTTCTGCATGACGATATAATTATTTCAAACTCAATAATAAAATTCAATTATCTAACAGTTATGAGATTTCCTTTTTCAGAACCAAGAGGAAGAAGGTGAAATGTAGATCATATTATAAATGTCATGGGTAGTTTACTGAACAGTTACCAGAAGGAAATATTTTGTGAGACAAGTTTGAGCCTGTCAAAACGTCTCACTGATTTTCTTTAAATCAGTCCCTGCTTTTCAAAATTGCACTTCAGAAATAAAAAAGGCCTATGTCTACAACTTGGTTTAAATTATGTAGCCATTCAAAGAATATAATTACATTACTTGTCAGTCTTTGGTCTGGGCAAAAAAAACACAAAGTGATTACCAGATTGATTCCTGGGATGGCAGGACTTTCATATGAAGAAAGACTGGATAGACTCGGCTTGTACTCGCTGGAATTTAGAAGATTGAGGGGGGATCTTATAGAAACTTGCAAAATTCTTAAGGGGTTGGACAGGCTAGATGCAGGAAGATTGTTCCCGATGTTGGGGAAATCCAGAACAAGGGGTCACAGTTTAAGGATAAGGGGGAAGTCTTTAGGACCGAGATGAGAAAGTTTTTTTTCACACAGAGAGTGGTGAGTCTGTGGAATTCTCTGCCACAGAAGGTAGTTGAGGCCAGTTCATTGGATATATTTAAGAGGGAGTTAGATGTGGCCCTTGTGGCTAAAGGGATCAGGGGGTATGGAGAGAAGGCAGGTACGAGATACTGAGTTGGATGATCAGCCATGATCATATTGAATGGCGGTGCAGGCTCGAAGGGCCGAATGGCCTACTCCTGCACCTATTTTCTATGTTTCTATGTTTCTATGTTTGTAATCCCGTCAGAATAACATTGTAGAATGTATGTCTTTCTTTTAAATCCACTTCCACTTTACTATTACATTTACATTTATCCAAGATGTGCATAAATCAGGTTGTAATTTATTAAGCTAGAGACCTAGTTCAACATGGGGAATTAGCTCAAATGGTAGAGTGCTCGCTTAGCATGCGAGAGGTAGCAGGATCGATGCCCGCATTCTCCATTATACCTTTTGGGTGGCGTAGTGGTCGAGTTGCTGCCTTACAGTGTCGGAGATCTGGGTACAATCTTGACTACGGATGCTGTCTGTATGGTGTTTGTACGTTCTCAATGTGACCATGTAGGTTTTTCTGGGTGCTCTGGTTTCCTCCCACAATTCATAGAGATAGAGGTTTGTAGGTTAATTGGTAAAAATGGTAAATTGGCCCTAGTGTGTAGGATAGTACGGGGTGATTGGTGGTTGGCGCAGACATGGTGGGACGAAGGGCCTGTTTCCACGCTGTATTTCTGAACTAAAACTAAACTAAACATTAGTTTTGTAAATTTATTTGGTTTGGAATATTCCATTGACAGCAACGGAATAAATTGTGTTTGTCTTGGCATGCCCTTTGCATTCAGATTGTGCAATCCTTATGGTCACACTATACTCTTGCAATCCTACGCATCTAATTCAGGTGAAGCCATCATTGGTGTGAGCATATATAGGGAATTATTACACAACGGATGGTAGAGCCCTGGAGACTGTTGCATAACAGAGTGATTGGAGAGTACAGGTGCATGGTTCTCATGTTAGATGGACAGAATGGTGAATAACGCAATTGGCACACTTGCCTTAGTTTGGAAGGTACTGAGAACAAAGGTTGGGACATCAATGCAAAGCTATTGTATACATCATTGGTAAGACCATACTTGGAGTACTGTGTGCAGTTCTGTTCACCCAGCCACAGGAAAGATATCAGTAAGTTGGAAAGGGTGCAGAAGAGATTCATTTGGATATTACCTGGACTTGCAGGTCTGTGTTGTAGAGGAAGAAGTTTTATAGGCTGGGTCTTTTTCTTTGGACAAAAAGAGGCAGAGGCTTGAGGTGTATAAGACCATAAAGGGAATGGATAAAGTAAATGTTCAGAGTCTTGTTCCCAGCGTAGAAGATTATAAAGTTAGAAGGTATAGGCTTATGGTGAGAGGGGAAAGATTTAAGATGGGCCTGGGGGTGGGGAGGGGGGGTGGGGGGGGGGGGGGGGGTGGTAATAGAACAATGCATGTAGAACAATGCAGCACAAGAACAGGCCCTTCGGCCCACAATGCCTGTGCCGAACATGAAGTAATGGGTAATCTGCTTCCATTGCTGCCAGCAATCAAGGTGGACCGAAGGGCTTGTTTCCATGTTGTTTGGACTCTATGACTCTAAGTGCAGTGGTCCATGAACAGCAATTAGGATTTAGAGAATGTATCCTGAAGTCCTACCCTTAAACTATTCCTGTGGCTCGTTGATGGCTCATAATTTCTAAAATATTTTTTCATTGTTTCTCAAAACATTTAAGACAATTAAAATAGACATTCATAGTTGTAAAAATGTTAAAGAGCAAACCATTTTTTATCTAGTACCTGACATAAAAGTAAAATAAGCCAATTATCTGAACCTAATTTGCTATTCTACAATGGTGGCACCATTAATGGGATCATGCTAATACTAAGGGAATAGATACAGTAAACCCCTCAGCCTAACATGACTGACTGGACTCAGTGAACCGGAATCCTAGCTATTCAGGTCTCATTCACCCATTATGCTTATCACCCCAATGCATTTGACTTTCAGCATTTTCCTGATTCCCAAATGACCCATGAGGAGGATCTTGTAAGCAGTTTTCATCCAAACCACCAATAAAAGATAGGGACAATTCAGTCCCAAGACTTGATTTCTTCAAAGCTGACACTTTAATGAATGGAGACTATAATTTCTTATCAAGACAATAGCGTGGGTAGAGTGGATGTGGAGAGGATGTTTCCGCAAGTGGGAGAGTCTAGGACAAGAGGTAATAGTCTTAGGATTTAAGGAAGTTCTTTTAGGAAGGAGATGAGGAAGGATTTCTTTAGTCAGAGGGTGGTGAATCTGTGGAATTCTTTGCCACAGAAGGCTGTGGAGGCAAAGTCAGTAGATATATTTAAGGCAGAGATAGATAGATTCTTGATTAGTACAGGTGTCAGAGGTTATGGGGAGAAGGCAGGAGAATGGGGCTCGGATGGAGAGATAGATCAGCCATGATTGAACGGTGGAGTAGACTTAATAGGCCAAACGGCCTAGTTCTACTCCTATCAAGGTTTCAACGTTTCAAGGTCAGTTTATTGTCACATGTACCAATCAATGTACAGTTAAATTTGAATTACCATTCAGCCATACAAAAAAAAAGCACCAAGACACATAACTACTTAAAAGTTGACCTAAACATCCACGACAGCAGATTCCCCACGTTCCTCACTGTGATGGAAGGCAATAAAATCCAATCTCCTTCCTCTTTATTCTCCTGCGGTTGGGGCAGCCGAACCATCCGCAGTCAGGGTGATTGAAGCCACCGCAGCTGGCGGTCGAAGCCCCTGCATCGGGGCGATCAAAACTTCTGCATCAGGGCGGCCGAAACTCCCGTGGCCTGGAGTCCCCAATGTCCGTCTCTAACCAGAGACCGCGAGCTCTGCGATGTTAAAGTCTGCCAGCACCCACGGTTGGAGCCCCAAAGACGATCCTCCGACAGGGATCACGAACTCCGTGATGTTAAAGACCCGCAGGCTCCCGCGATGGCGCTCCCAGTCGATCTCAGCAAAGGCCGCCAACTCCTTGATGTTAGGCCGCAATGCAGACGGAGATACGATACGGAAAAAATCCCATCTCCATCGAGGTATGAGATTGGAAAAAAGTTTCCCCCAATTCCCTCCCCCCCTCCCCCCACATAAAACAATCTAAAGAACACTAAAAACAAACATTTAACACATCCAAAACAGACACAAAGAAGGAAAGGACAGACAGGCTGTTGGTGAGGCAGCCACTTATGATCATGATCTTCTGATCTTAATACAAATTATTTAATTCAAACAGCTAAGTGTCAGCTGGACAGAGTATTCTGTTGTTCCAACATATTACTTCACCACAACAAATATCATAATTCAATATGATTAAAAACTAATTTGTGGTAAACATTCTTCCCATCCCAAATGTTCCACACAGGCGTATCTGAATAGTGAGGCAGATTTTGAATCAGAATTCATATTGGTTCTTCATCACTTTGCAAGATTTAGAATAGTTTTGATTTACTCAACCACAGCATTTTAGGTTTTCACGCAGTCAAGATCTGTCCAATTTTAAAGAAATGAGCAATTTATAATTCATTTTATTCATCTAATTCACACCAAAGATGCATCCTTCTATTGATACTTGTTTTCGTTTAATTTAAGCAGTTCATTAAATAGAAGGAAAGTGTGACAATAAATAAATAATGCATGTTGGATTGCCATGCTGAGGAATTAACAATGCTTTCTTGTCCTTGGCAGTTTGAATGGGTATAATCAAGGTCTATCTGAGATTAATGCTGCAGAATCAAAGATTTATAGTGTGTCTGCATCCATGCTGAGGAATCTACTTTGTACAATAATTACTAGAACATGTTCCATATCACCATATTGAACCTGCTCAGTATCAACATATCACCACTGAGGCCTATCCTAAACCATCCAGGGTCTGAAGAAGGGTCTCGGCCCAAAATGATACTTATTCCTTTTCTCCAGAGATGCTGTCTGACCCGCTGAGTAACTACAGTTTTTTGTGTCTATCTTCGGTTTAAATCAGCGACTGCTGTTCCTTCCTACACATTCAGTCTGTTCACTTGCTTGCCAAAACTGATCTCTATTTCTAGATCATCTTATTGTGTACAGATAACACGTGTCTTATTTCCTCTTACATGTTATGCTTGTTTAGTTTAGTTTAGTTTAGAGATACAACGCTGAAACAGGTCTTTCGGCCCATCGGGTCCGTGCTGACCAGCGATCCCAGCATATTAACACTATCCTACACCCACGTGGGACAATTTTTGCACTTACCAAGCCAATTAGCCTACATACCTGTACGTCTTTGGAGTGTGGGAGGAAACCGAAGATGTCAGATAAAACCCACGCAGGTCACGGGGAGAACGTACAAACTCTGTACAGACAGCACCCTTTGTCGGGATCGAACAAGGGTCTCCGGCTCTGTATTCACTTAAGGTAGCAACTCTACCACTGCGCCACCGTGCCACCGTGTTCCACCTGTCTCCTTTACAATTACATCGAACAATCATTGCAAGCAATCTTCATTGTCAAGACCAAAGCCTTCCAGTCAACCTCTTCCACTGAACACAATACTCTAAATGCAACCTCACCAATGTCTTATACAACTGCAACATGACCTCTCCACTTCTATACTCAATACTCTGATGAAGGCCAATGTGCCAAAAGCCTTTTTGACCACCCTATCTACCTGCAACTCCACCTTCAAGGAACCATGCAGCTGCACTCCTAGATCCCTCTACAACACTCCCCAGAGCCCTACCATTCACCATGTAGGTCCTGCCCATGTTGGACTTCCCAAAATGCAACACCTCAGTAAATGAACGGAAATAATTAAATAAAACATATCGGACATTAAGTATCGAACTGATATTATTAAATAATATTCTCCAATTGCCTTCACAAAGAACGTTGTTTGTAAAGGTACAATACAGCATTTTATCTGATTTATTTTCCTTTCTTTAAACCTTTCCGATTCTCTTCAGTAATTATAACATATCTTAGGAAGGATCCTGGATACAATCAGAGTGCTGGTAAGTTATGATTACAATAACATTTAGAGAACACAGGAACTGCAAACCACAGTGCTTATTTTAACAGCAAGGAGCTTACTTAAAACATGGTTCTTACATCATGACGTGTCTACAACCTCTCACTTATTTACATAACTATAGAGTAGTGTCGCACACCATTGTCTACTTTCCTCCAGCTTGACCAATGATCCCTACGTTGATGCAGCCACACAAATGCACTTTACTAATCCTGGCTGTTATCTTTATTAATATTATGTTGGTGGGAACATTTGGGGAGAAGGGGCTGGTTTTGAATTCCTAGTCAGTGAGCGCTCTGGAAATAATTGAATAATAATAATTGTACATGACCACCATATTACTTCACCATCTCATTCCCACTCTATCCCTCTGCCTGTGGCCTGTAACAATGAGACCCACCTCAAGCTTGAGGAACAATACTTTATCTTCAATCTGGGCACATTGCAGCCTTCTGGACTTAAAATTGAATTCTCTGACATGAGATACCACACTCTTTCTTCTTGTCAAAAAGAGAAATATTTTTCTGTCTGCCATCTTTTTTTTCTTTTGCTCTCTGTGTATTGTCTAGCCTGCTGGACATGTCCCAGTGTGGCAGCAGCACATCAGGAACAAGTTACTTAACCATGGTGTCATTATATCTGCCACGTGCACAACCCATCAAAGGAATCCCCTTAGTTTCATCCATATTTCACTTAGTTCTCTCTTTCCTAGGTGTAATGAAAGATTAATTGTTCTCTTTCCAATGGATACTGGATTGGATTTTTCCATTTTCCATTTTCCATCACATTGTCTCAATAGACAATAGACAATAGACAATAGGTGCAGGAGTAGGCCATTCAGCCCTTCGAGCCAGCACCGCCATTCAATGCGATCATGGCTGATCACTCTCAATCAGTACCCCAATTTTCAAAATTCCATCTACGTAAAATGCCCTCACGCCTTCCTTGTTAACACAGTCATTATTGGAGAAGATTGGCAAAGAAAACCCTCCAGTATAATAGGATTCATGCAAACAATTACTGGTACGTTTAGCAATGTTATTTTTAAAGCTGAAGGAAAGGATGGAATCCAGGTGAGACTTAAAATAATGTGTCTTAAATACACTGAAGGAAGACGGGCACAAGGGTCCCAACCCAAAACGTATCCATCACCTGTCCATGTTCTCCAGAGATGCTGCCTGAACTCGCTGACTTATTCCAGCACATTGTTTCCTTTTGACAGAGTCACACATTGGTAATGTTAAAAAATAGACAAAAGACAATAGACAATAGACAATAGGTGCAGGAGTAGGCCATTCGGCCCTTCGAGCCAGGAACGCCATTCAATGTGATCATGGCTGATCATTCACAATCAGTGCCCCGTTCCTGCCCTCTCCCCATACCCACCAACTAAATAGGCCTAAGCTTCGGCAGAACTGGAATTTCTGGCAACACTGATGCTCATACAATGAGGAAATAGGCGGTTCTTGAGTCTGGCAGAAATTGGAATTCAGCAGATTTTGAGGTATGCCATAAGACAATAGATAATAGACAATAGACAATATGTGCAGGAGGAGGCCATTCGGCCCTTCGAGCCAGCACCGCCATTCAATGTGATCATGGCTGATCATTCTCAATCAGTACCCCGTTCCTGCCTTCTCCCCATACCCCCTGACTCCGCTATTCTTAAGAGCTCTATCTAGCTCTCTCTTGAATGCATTCAGAGAATTGGCCTCCACTGCTTTCTGAGGTACCGCATTACGAGATTTGGTCGATAGAATAGAAATTTGGATCAAACCTTTCTGCTGGAAGAAAGTGGCGGTCAGAGTTAGAGTCTGACAACACAAGGGGATCAGGACCCCTGTCAAAAATTCCAGAGGCAGAATCATTTCTGTTGTCTGTTGGTCATGAAGGGAAAGGAATCAGGGAGAATAAAGGGAAGTGAGAGGCCAAAGTAAAGATGCATGACAGCAATCTCAATACCACATTCGTGCAAGGAACTGAGGTTGCAAATCAAATAAGCCAACACAAACCTATAAAGTGACATCTTTAACACCAGAGAGGTTTTATAGAAAGGACACCGGTTCATCAAAAGAGGTTCAAATATCAGGGAAGGAAACTTCTTTGATCTCTGCATTATTGCTCCTGCCTCTTTTCACACAACCCCTGCTGATGTCCCAGCTATACTGACTTCACTTTGTCCTCTACTTTGATAATATTAGTGTTGTTACAAATACTCCAGTCTTTGGTCTTGGTTGTCTAAAAGGCATGTCAAAGGAAAAACATTTAGCTGACAAACTCCATTATTAGTGTTATGTGGAACACAAGGTGCTGGAGTAACTCAGTGGGTCAGACAGCATCACTGGAGAACACAGAGTGGCAATATTTTGGGTTGGGACTTTTCTACAGACTGGTGACATTAGGGGTGGGAGTGAATGGTGGAAAATGGGTGGGGGCGGAACAATGCTTGGCAAGTGCAGGTGGATAAATGCGAGGGGCATTTTGATTGGCAGATGGGTGGACAAAGGCGAGAGATGAAATGGAATCAAATGTGTTGACCAAAGTGGATAAAATTGGACAAAAAAATTAGACGTATAAGGTCATATCATAAGGAATAGGAGTAGAATTAGGCCATTCAACCTGTCAAGTCTACTCCACCATTCAACCATTCTCCCTCCTAACCCCATTCTCCTGCCTTCTCCCCATAACCTCTGACACCTGTACTAATCAAGAACCTAACTATCTCTGCCCTAAACGTGAAGACTTGGAGATAAAAGGGTGAGAGATAGGGTGAGAAGAGGAATAAAAGAGGAGTGAAATGTGGAACTAGAGGGAGGGATATGGGTAGAAGGGGACAGGGGGATGAGGAAAGATAGAAGATCTGTAGAAGTTTGTTAGAGTATTTTGGTGACACTTCTAAATGAGTAGACGTTCTGGCACACATTATTTTGTGATTAGTTGCCAGATGCCAGAAATAAAAGAGAAAATGCTGGACATACTTAATTGGTTTGATATATCCTATAGAAATATATATAGAGAGAGAAACAGAATCAATGATTTAGATGATTTTCCCTCCATCAGGCATGCCTAACATACTGAGAATTTCCAGCATTTCCTGGTTCATCTATTTTTAACATGATTTTAATTTCCTTTGTGTGGCAGGATAAAATACATTGCTTCCCCAAGGCCATGGATAAGGTTATGTTCTCATTTCTATGGACTCAAACCCTTCTTTGTTGCCAAAATCTTGTGGTCCAACCTCTTCCCTTAGTGAATATTGAGTTAAAGGTCAGTGTCCACAAAGTAAATGGGAACACCCATTCCCACACTGACCTTTCTGACCTGGGCCTCTCCATTGCCAAAGTGTGACCGCACACAAATTGGAGGAACAGCGCCTCATGTTCCGCTTGGGTGGCCTACAACCCGATAGTATGAACATTGGATTCTTCAATTTTTGGTAGCTACATAAATTAGTTTATCCCTCCCCCCTCTCCCTTTGCCCCTCTTTCTTCTTCCCCCCCAAAACACCTCCAAACCCTTGTTTGAGACAAGTCCTAACGTTGTTTGCTCACCTTGTCTGATGGAATTATAACTAAAATTTGTCTCACTCTATCGCAGAGGACCTGATAATATTCATGCATAAGGTGCAGCTTTGCCGTTGAAGCAGAAATCCCTGGGAAATATAACGAAATTCAAGAAGTTTATCACATGCTCAACCTAGTCAAGCACAAAAAGAATAATGGAAAGTTAGGCCAACTTAGTTAAGGCAACTTGAACATCACATTAGAAGAGAGAGTAATTAAATTAGCCAAGTGTTTAGATTGCAACGCCCACCTACCTAAAATGAGGATGTTGCCAGGGTTAGAGGGTCTGAGCTATTGGGAGAGGTTGAGTAGGCTGGGACTGAGGGGTGATCTTATTGAGGTGTACAAAATCATGAGAGGAATAGATCGGGTAAATATGCAGAGTCTCTTGCCCAGAGTAGATGAATCGCGGACCAGAAGACATAGGTTTAAGGTGAAGGGGAAAAGATTTAATAAGAATATGAGGGGTAACCTTTTCACACAAAGAGTGGTGGGTGTATGGAACAAGCAGCCAGAGGAGGTAGTTGAAGTAGGGACAATCCCAACATTTCAGAACCAGTTAGACAGGTACATGCATAGGACAGGTTTGGAGGGTTATGGATCAAACGCGGGCAGATGGGACTAGTGTACCTGGGACATGTTAGCCGGTGTGGAAGAGTTGGGCCAAAGGGCCTGTTTCCACACTGTATCACTCTATGACTCTCTCAATGACTCTATAAAGAAATACAGAGTCTTTGTAAAGCAACACAAGAACACAAGAAAATAGGAGCAGGAGTAGACCAACCGGCCGCTCGAGCCCGCTCCGCCATTCAATACGATCATGGCTGATCCTTCCCACTATCGCCCTTCTTCCCATCCAAAAGAACCGTGTGATCTCCTGGGAGAGGCGATGCAAAGTGCAACAGAACTGATCATAAGAAAAGGCACGTCAACAAGGCTTGGCCATAATTTATAGCACTTATTTCCAGAGGGAATGGTGAAAATAGCTGCCTGGCAGGTAGAGGCAATTTGTGCAAAGATAAAAACAAAGGTAAAAGAATACAAAAACAAGTAGGTTACTGATGAATTAGTATGGGAATATAAAATCTGTGCGCAACTATTGTAACTATTGCTGGAGTTCTTTTGAGTTTGGAGAATACCGTTGATCTGTCCCTCAAAATTCTTCCCCAGTATATATTTTAACAAGGTCTGAATAAACCGACTGTTTTGAGAACCAACCACTGCTGTATTAAATTTTCTTTTGATTGCTGTCCCGAACGGACCTGCACTTGAGAGGGCAACTGGGCCCCATGTGAAATATAGATTCAGGGTGCAGGTCACACACATAAATACCTCCAGCGGTCTCATTTCTTTACTTGTCTTTTGGTTTAGTTTAGTTTAGAGATACAGCGTGGAAACAGGCCCTTCGGCCCACTGAGTCCCTGCTGACCAGAGATGTTCCCACCAAGTAGCACTATCCTAGACGTACCAGGGCCAATTTTACACTTATACCAAGTATACAACCCCAAGTCAATTAGCCAACACACCTGTACGTCTTTGGAGTGTGGGAGGAAACCGAAGATCTTGGAGAAAATCCATGTGGTCACGGGGAGAACGTTCAAACTCCATACAGACAGCACCCATAGTCGGGATCAAATTCGGGTCGCTGGCGCTGCAAGCGCTGTAAGGCCGCAAATTTACCGTTACGCCATCGTGCCGCCCTGTTTTGTTGAATGCATATCCTTGCAGTAAATACACCTTCAGAATATCGTAAGGATTTAATGCAAAGCCGGATAATTTTGAAACTATAAAAAACTTCAAATACTTTATCGCCAAATGTCCATTTCATTGTTTAATGCATTTCCAAGCCATCGATTTGCAATGTTCAGTGCAGTGGACTACATTGAGTGAACTGGATAATAAAGAATGGTTCTTATCATGCCATCAGTTATTAAACGAAGGATCAGATTGAGTGGAATTACAAAAGCAGGCAAATTTGTCAACATGATAAGAATTCAACAGTCACTAACAATTAAACGTTATCTATAGCTGTTAATACTGTAGATATGGCCATTTTGTTAATCCCAAATGAACATTTCTAATTACCACTCAATGATAATGCCTGATTTAGTTAATATAGTTAAGATTTATTGCATAAAGATCACACAATTCATGCACACTCCTTTTTAATTTTAACTTCCAGTTAGCGCTAACAGCATTGAAGGACACAAAGTGCTAGATTCACTCAGGCAGCATCTCTGGAGAACATGGATTGGGGACATTTTGGTTCAAGACTATTACAATGCCGTTTCCCAGGTTACAAAAATATGAATCGTAACACGAGCTGGTTATCTAATACAGAGAGACTTACCAGCACTTCTACTTCCTCTTGAGACTGAGATAATTTGGCATGTCTCCAATGACTCCTGTAAAGTTTGACAGATGCATCAGAGAAATCATACTGTCAGCAAGCATTATAGACAGTATTGGGAATAGCGATGCCCAAGACCACAAGTAATTTCAGAGAGTTGTCGTTGTTGCCTAGTCCATCACACAAACCAGATTCCCCACCATTGACTCCATCTACACTTCGCACTGTCTTGGAAAAGCTGGCAACATAATCACAGACGTGTCTAACCGTAGTAATTCCTTCTTCCTCCCTGCTCCCGTTGGGCAGAAGGTACCGAAGCTAGGGATGAATAGCTTTCCCCCCCTCGGTTATCAGGCTTCTGGATGGTCTTTCCCTAAACTAGAGTGCGGTCTAATGCACCTCTTCCACATTACGGACACTGGACTTTGTCTAACTACAACGCAGAGAAGGATATTCTGACTTAAATCTTCCCCTTTGTTCTCTCTAATGTACCTGAGCTTGGCTTGATTGTATTTATGTATGATTTTATACATAATATCATTGCATCACCTTGAGTAGGCGCTTGGCCTTTTGGAATCAGATGGCACAAACTAACAAGTCCACACCAGGGGATCAATATACAGTGAACTTGTTGTGGGTGGATATGGCAGTGGGAGGGTCGCTGCCAACAAGTGCTGGCAGAGCACTCATCTGCAAATGTTAAAATGAAGTCGGCTTCTATTTTTATACCGGAAAGGACTGGTTCCAGACTCAATGCATATTTCCGTGCAATGCCAACTCCCTTGACATTTGAGGCAGGCCTGCCAATGACAAGTAAAATGGATGAAGAGCCAGTGGATGTTGTGTATCTAGACTTTCAGAAAGCCTTTGATAAGGTCCCGCATGGGAGATTGGTGTGGCAAAATTAGAGCACATGGTATTGGGGGTGGGGTATTGACATGGATAGAGAATTGGTTGGCAGACAGGAAGCAAAGAGTAGGAATAAACGGGTCCTTTTCAGAATGGCAGGCAGTGGCAAGTGGAGTGCCGCAAGGCTCGGTGCTGGGGCCGCAACTATTTACAATATATATTAATGATTTGGATGATAGAATTAGAAGTAACACTAGCAAGTTTGCAGGTGACACAAAGCTGGGTGGCAGTGTGAACTGCGAAGAGGATGTTTGGAGGTTGCAGGGTCACTGAAAGTAAGCGTGCAGATACAGCAGGCAGTGAAGAAAGCTAATGGCATGTTGGCCTTCATAACGAGAGGATTTGAGTATAGGAGTAAAGCGGTCCTTCCGCAGTTTTATAGGGCCCTGGTGAGACCACATCTGGAGTATTGTGTACAGTTTTGGTCTCCTAATTTGAGGAATGATCTCCTTGCTATTGAGGCAGTGCAGCGTAGGTTCACGAGGTTAATCCCTGGGATGGCGGGACTGTCATATGACGAAAGATTGGAAAGACTGGGCTTGTATTCACTGGAGTTTAGAAGGATGAGAGGGAATCTTATGGAGAGGTATAAAATTATAAAGGACTGGACAAGCTAGATGCAGGAAAAATGTTCCCAATGTTGGGGGAGTCCAGAACCAGGGACGGCAGTCTAAGAATAAAGTGGAGGCCATTTAAAACTGAAGTGAGAAGAAACTTTTCCAGAGAGCTGTGAATTTGTGGAATTCTCTGCTACGGAGGGCAGTGGAGGCCAATTCACTGGATGAATTTAAAAGAGAGTTAGATAGACCTCTAGGAATCAAAGGATATGGGGAGAAGGCAGGTACAGGTGACTGATCGTGGATGATCAGCCATGGTCACAACGAATGGCGGTGCTGGCTCGAAGGGCCAAATGACCTCCTCCTGCACCCATTTTCTATGTTTCTATGGTTCTATGAGACGTTCAGCTGGCATATACCCTGTGGTAGATTGTGGCGTGGTACGATATTTCAGTAAGAAACTAGCTAGTTGCTGTGACATACTGAATTTTGAATTCCCTTCAAGAACATGTATCTTGAGAGCTCCATTGACTCACCAGACTGACCTTTTGGGTGCGCTGTTAGATGCCAGATGGTAAGTTGGCACTAAGGTATGTTTGATCCCACTTAGCTTCATGAAAGTTTGGAACAGTGCAGCACAAAATTGTGTGCCGTTTCAGAGACAAGCTCTTCAGGTATACCCTTCTCCCCATACCCCCCGACTCCGCTATCCATAAGAGCACTATCTAGTTTTTCTCTTGAATGCATTCAGAGACTTGGCCTCCACTGCCTTCTGAGGCAGTGAATTCCACAGATTCACCACTCTGACTGAAAAAGGTTTTTCCTCATCTCTGTTGTAAATGGCCTACCCCTTATTCTTAAACTGTGGCCCCTGGTTCTGGACTTTGGGAACATGTTTCCTGCCTCTAACGTGTCCAACCCCTTAATAATCTTATATGTTTCGATAAGATCCCCTCTCATCCTAAATTCCAGTGTATACAAGCCTAGTCGCTCCAGTCTTTCAACATATGATAGTCCCGCCATTCCGGGAATTAACCTAGTAAACCTACGCTGCACGCCCTCGATAGCAAGAATATCCTTCCTCAAATTTGGTGACCAAAACTGCACACAGTACTCCAGGTGCGGTCTCACTAGGGCCCTGTACAACTGCAGAAGGACCTTTTTGCTCCTATATTCAACTCCTCTTGTTATGAAGGCCAACATTCCATTGGCTTTCTTCACTGCCTGCTGTACCTGCATGCTTCCTTTGAAACCAATGAAACATTGGTTTCAATACCTGCAGTTACAGAGCTTTTGGCAATCTTGGGGAAGGTAATGAACAGGTTGTATTGATACAGAGCCTCGATGAAGCTGGCAAAATGCAAATCCTTACAAAGATCAGTGACATAGGCAGGCTATTAAATTGTCGTACAAGGCTACTCAGAGTCATGGGAATGCCATTATTAGTGCATTCACACTGCCCAACATGGCAGAGGTTAGGTTGTATGTTTGTTGAATTCTAATGAATGTTTCCTTGCCAACCTGTCACCCTTGCTCCAGCCAGTACAAGAGGTTTAGGAAGCAGAAGCCACATGGGGTTGGTCTGCACAGGGTGGAGAGACTATTCACTAACACCAGCACAGACTTTTGAATAGCAAGTGGATCACACACTATGATTCAGAGATGTCTTTGAGACTTGCTTGTGATGCGTTTCCATGTGGATTCAATGCAGCCATCTCACATATAATCCTTTCAGTTGCAGAATTCCCAGTCATTATTTGCTTCTAGACCCTGACACCATGTGAGTGAAAAAAATACTCAAATTGAGAAGGAAGTACTGAGTATGATTTTTAAGGTCTTTCTGAGCCCTTGTATGGCCATATTTTCAAATGTTATGGCCAATTGGTGAATATTTGTATGGTCATAAATTCACCTTGCTAACAGACCACAAGCTTATTTTTAATCTACACCAGGGCTGAAGTCAGCAATACTAACCTTTGCACCATTGAGAATGCAGCACTGGGCCTTGAACTAGTTAGTTTATGGTTCCAAAATCAAATACAGACATTCTCATGAACATGCATTATCATGCACTTCATGTATTTGTACAATTGTAATTGTGTATTGTCTTTCCATTGACTGGTTAGCATGCAACAAAAGCTTTTCACTGTACCTCGATACACGTGACAATAAACTAAACTCGTGAATTCATAAACATGCAAGCTATGAGATGCTGTCAAAAACAAGATGCATTAAAGATGGGTAATATTTCAATTGTTACATATTCGGAATATACCTATGTCATCAAATGCTTTTCAAACAGACCCCAGACACGAACACGTCCTTTGAAAAGTCTTGGATTAACACTAGCAGGATGGCCCAACATTCCAAAAGATATGAAACTGTTTCCTTTCTTTAAGAAAAAGGACAACCTAACCACAGTTCAAGGCGATATCCTGCAAGATTCCAGAATCAGAGTATTACCACAATTCAGGAAAAAATGACTGAGTGACCCACACGGGTGTTAGTTTTCCCAACAGGCTAAGGAACAGCTGTATTCCTAGAATGATCAAATTCTTGAATAAACGTGCATAATCCCAATCCTTCCTTGTCAATAAAACACTGTGGACCAGATCTTGCACTATCTTGGATGTTCATTATTTCACAATTATGTTCTGTAACAAAAGTTTGTTCTTTTTCTGCATAGTCTTTTTTCTTTCGACTGTCTTACAAATGTACCTATACTTAATGTATAATTCATGTTTTTGTCTGTTTGGCTGAGTCTATATGCCAGTGATGCTGATACAAGCAAGAATTTCATTGCACTTGTACTTAAGATAATAAACGCAACGTCTGATCAGACTATATCAGCCCAGTAAGTTTGTAAATGTTATATTCGATAGTTGCATGATTATACCCTGCACATCCTTGTTTAAGGGTATTTAACCTAAAATTAAAGACTCTGATATATTAGTTTGTACAGTTTGTTTAGTTTATCTGCCTTGTGTTGTTGTAGGCTCAAGCGACTGCAGATGCTGAAGCCTTGGGCAAAAAACAAAGTACTGGAGTAACCCAGCAGGTCAGGCAACATCACTGGAGGACATGGATAGATGATGTTTCAGTTTAGGATCCTTCAGATGAAATAGACTTCGGGTGCCTGTACGTGCTGCATGATGACAGCAGCGAGAAGATGGCAGGGCCCAGAATGTGGGGAACCTTGGTGGTAGATGCCACCTATTGATGGGAAGGGCTGAGTCTCCATGATGGACGTGCCAAGTCCGCAACTCGCTGCAGTGAGCCGAGGGGGTCCTGATCCAAAACGTCACCTATCCGTCTATATAAAATTATGAGAGGCATAGAAGGGGAAGACAGTTAAACAATCTTTACCTCGAGTGGAAACATCAAAAGCTAGATGACATAGGTTTAAGGAGGGGCAACTTTTAAAAGAGACGTGGGGGGCAAGTTTTTTGAAGAGAGGGTGGTGAATGCCAGGAACACGCTGCCAGGAATGGCAGCTGAGGCAGATACGATAGTGGCATTTAAGAAACTTTTGGACAGGCATATGGATATGCAGGGAGGGAAATCGATTAAGTACAGATTATCAAAGTTAGAATATCAAAGTTAGTTGGAAAATAACACTTTAATTAAACAAAAATCACATGTTAAATTAATTTGAGGGAGGGAGACAAAGGAATAATTAAGGTAAAAATAACAATGCATGACTGAATAGACCAATTCATCTTTCAACAGGCAATAATTAACAGAACTGCACTGCCCCACAGTTTTTTTTCACAAGCAAAGCAGAGGTAGAATTACTGCCATGATGATTATAAGAGTTGGTCTTGGCATCAAGTTCGGCACAGACATTGTGGGCCGATGGGCTTGTTCTTGTCCTGTACTGTTCAATGTTCCTTGACCTCCATAGATGTTGTCTGACTAGCTGTCAAAGAGGACTTTGACTTTTCGAGACCCTACATGGTCTTTCTCCAGTCTAGGTGACCATGGGGATGATGTACTGGGTGAGAACACTGAAATTATTTTGTCTAACCTGCCAGAGCTGAGACTCTTTTGCAGAGACAAAATCAGTAGTAACAGTGCTTTGAGGTGGCTGCTGTAAGTTGCCCCAGCTCCAAAACATGATCACACCATTAAAGTCCAC
The DNA here is from genome assembly GCF_053455715.1 of Rhinoraja longicauda. Classification (NCBI taxonomy): domain Eukaryota; kingdom Metazoa; phylum Chordata; class Chondrichthyes; order Rajiformes; family Arhynchobatidae; genus Rhinoraja; species Rhinoraja longicauda. The sequence goes on from NC_135970.1 coordinate 23,567,552, forward strand.
TGCTAACTGTTCAGTCTAGTTCATGATGATGAATAAATGAATAAATGAATGAACGAATGAATAAGTTTTATTGGCCAAGTATGTACACATACAAGGAATTTGCCTTGGTTTTCCGCTTGCAAGTAACAACACGATATGCAGTAAATAATTAAGAATAATACATAGAACATTAAAACATTAAGAATAAAACATTATAGTTTAAACATGTGAATGAAATAAAATACCAGAGCAAAAGGAGGCTACAGACTTTTGGTTATTGAGTACAGCTACTGCTCGTGGAAAAAAATCTGTTTTTATGTCTGGCTGTGGCGGCTTTGACAGTCCGGAGTCCCCTTCCAGAGGGAAGTGCTTCAAAGAGTTTGTGGCCAGGGTGAGAGGGGTCAGAGATGATCTTGCCCACTCGCTTCCTGGCCCTTGCAGTGTACAGTTCGTCAATGGGGGGAAGGTTGCAGCCAACAAACTTCTCAGCTGATCGAACGATCCGTTGCAGCCTTCGGATGTCGTGCTTGGTGACTGAGCCAAACCAGACCATGATGGAGAAAGTGAGGATGGACTCAATGATAGCAGTATAGAATTGGACCATCATTGCCTGTGGCAGATTGTGTTTCCTCAGCTGCCGCAGGAAGTACATCCTCTGTTGGGCCTTTTTGACTGTGGAGTCGATGGTGGCCCCCCATTTAAGGTCCTTGGAGATGATGGTTCCAAGGAACTTAAATGACTCCGTAGATGTGACTGTGGTGTTGTTGATGGTGAGTGGGGGGAGGGGAGGGGGAGCTCTCCTAAAGTCTACTATCAATTCCACTGTCTTAAGAGCATTGAGCTGCAGGTTGTTACAAAGGCACCATGATGCAGTGATATGAGCTGATATCGGCAAAGAAAATGAAACCAAAGTTAGAATATCAAAGTTAGTTGGAAAATATCACTTTAATTTAACAAAAATCGTATGTTAAATTAATTTGAGGGAGAGAGACAAAGGAATAATTTAAGTAAAATAATCAGTGCATGACTGAATAGACCAATTTATCTTTCAACCGGCAATAATTAATAGAACTGCACTGCCCTACAGCTTTTTCCACAAGCAAAGCAGAGGTAGAATTACTCCCTTGATGATAACATTTTTTTAACTCAAACATAATAAATTATTGCTAACAGAAATTATTTATTTTTTGGGCACGGTTTATATATATACTATACAGCACAGTAATTAATTGACTTCATTGAAAGACAAAATTAATGCACCCAAGTAAATGACTACGTGTACCCAGTTTATTTCTTTGCCTTTATGTCAGCATGGTGAACGTTTGCACATCATTCATAATCTAATATTTCCAATATACAAGTTTAGTTTAGTTTAGAAACATAGAAAATAGGTGCAGGAGTAGGCCATTTGACCCATCGAGCCAGCACCGCCATTCAATATGATCATGGGTGACCATCCACAATCATTACCCAGTTCCTGCTTTCTCCGGAATATCCCTTGAATCCTTTAGCCCTAAGAGCTATATCTAACTCTCTCTTGAATACATCCAGTGAATTGGCCTCCACTGCCTTCTGTGGCAGAGAATTCCACAAGTTCACAACTCTCTGGGTGAACAAGTTTTTCCTCATCTCAGTCCTAAATGGCCCACCCCCTATTTTTAAACTGTGACCTCTGGTTCTGGACTCCCCCAACATCAAGAATGCTTTTCCTGTATCTAGCCTTCCAATTCCTTAATAATTTCATATGTTTCTATAAGATCCCCTCTCATCCTACTAAATTCCAGTGAATGTAAGCCCAGTCGATCCATTCTTTCATCATATGTCAGTCCCACCGTCTCGGGAATTAACCTCGTAAACCAATGCTGCACTCCCTTAATAGCAAGAATGTCCTTCCTCAAACTAGGAGACCGAAACTGCACACAATTCTCCAAGTGTGGTCTCACCAGGGCCCTGTACAACTGCAGTAGGAACTCCTTGTTCCTATACTCAAATCCTCTCGCTATGAAGGCCAACATGGCATTAGCTTTATTCACAAAGTGCTGGAGTAACTCAGCAGGTCAGGCAGCATCTCGGGAGAGAAGGAATGGGTGACGTTTCGGGTCGAGACCCTTCTTCAGACTGATGTCAGGGGGGCGGAACAAAGGAAGGATATAGGTGGAGACAGGAAGATAGAGGGAGATCTGGGAAGGAGGAGGGGAAGGGAGGGACAGAGGAGCTATCTGAAGTTGGAGAAGTCGACGTTCATACCACCGGGCTGCAAACTGCCCAGGCGAAATATGAGGTGCTGCTCCTCCAATTTCCGGCGGGCCTCACTATGGCACTGGAGGAGGCCCATGACAGAAAGGTCAGACTGGGAATGGGAGGGGGAGTTAAAGTGCTCGGCCACCGGGAGATCAGTTTTGTTAATGCGGACCGAGCGTAGGTTTTCAGCGAAGCGATCGCCGAGCCTGCGCTTGGTTTCGCCAATGTAAAGAAGTTGACATCTAGAGCAGCGGATGCAATAGATGAGGTTGGAGGAGGTGCAGGTGAACCTTTGTCTCACCTGGAAAGACTGTTTGGGTCCTTGGATGGAGTTGAGGGGGGAGGTAAAGGGACAGGTGTTGCATCTCCTGCGGTTGCAGGGGAAAGTGCCCGGGGTTGGGGTGGTTTGGGTAGGAAGGGACGAGTGAACCAGGGAGTTACGGAGGGAACGGTCTCTGCGGAACGCAGAGAGGGGAGGAGATGGGAAGATATGGACAGTGGTGGGGTCCCGTTGTAGGTGACGGAAATGTTGGTGGATGATATGATATGTGGATGGCATTAGCTTTCTTCACTGCCTGCTGTACCAGCATGCCTACTTTCAGTGACTGATGTACAAGGACTCCCAGGTCTCATTGCACCTCCCCTTTTCCTAATGTGACACCATTCAGATAATAATCTGCCTTCCTGTCCTTGCCACCAAAGTGAATAAGCTCACATTTATCCATATTATACTGTATCTGCCATGCATCTGCCCATTCGCCCAACCTATCCAAGTCACGTTGCAGCCTCGTAGCACCCTCCTTGCAGCTCACACTGCCACCGAGCTTTGTGTCATCTGCAAACGCGAGATACAGCGTGGAAGCAAACCCTTCGGCCCTCCGAGTCCTCGCCGACAAGTGAACCCTTACATTAGCATGCACTACACACTAGGGACAATGCATTATTTCTACCGAAGCCAACTAACAAACTACAACCTGTATGTCTTTGGAGTGTGGGAGGAAGCTGGAGCACCTGGAGATAACCCACGCGGTCACTGGGAGAATATACAAATTTCATACAGACAGCACCAATAGCCAGGATAGAATCTGGGTCTCTGGCATTGTAAGGCAGCAACTCTACCGCTGCACCACCGTGCCAAGTTGATGATAATGCCCAAGCCCAGGTTGAATGCCCTAATGTGAAGTACTTTCACAGTATCTTGCGTAAACTTAAATGACGCATTTTTCGTACTTCTGTTATCCACAATGATCGAGTCCAGACCTTTAAACAGGGACATGTTACCACTTTATGTTTAGTATCTGCAAAATATGGATAACATGAAGGTAGATACTGACTATGCTGATACAGTAGTAAAACAATTTTTGTATCCTTAAAAACATTTAACTTGCCTTTGTGCCAATACTTATCAATGTAACGCAAAAACAATCTCAGACAGCTGCATATGACAGAGATGGGAGTCAACTCTCAGCCTGGTCTGTATCTTGTGATAGTTACAGATAGCTTAGAAATATTTAATTTAAATTCTATCATGCTAATTTGGTAAATAGGAAATGTGGTCCTGCATCAATAAAGCCTATAATTTTTGTGTTCTGGCACCAGTGAAAAGTGCTTAATTTAAAAAAAAAAAATCAGTTCAATAATATTCTTCAAGGAAGAAGCCCAATGCTTCAAATTAATCTAGCCTACACATGATTCCAATCCCACAGCTTGCAGCTGCTTTTTTTTATTACTATTCAGCTTGAAAATAAATTATATTTTTCCAATGATAGCTCACCACAAGTACAAATAAATGGGTTCAAGAGTTCATATTTCTTCATGCTCATCATAAATAGATTTTATTTTTATGTCCTTGTAGTAAATATTATGTTCATTTAGGATGACCTTCACTAACACTCCAAGACTAATTTTGGTTTGAAGTATTCATCCTTAGGAAGTATACATTGCATATATAGCATAAGATAGCATATATTTCCTATCTCTGATTGTCCTTGGAAGGTGCTGCCCAAATACCATTTAGTTTAGTTTGGTTTGGAGTAGGATTGCCAACTATCTCACTCACAAATACGGGACAAGGTGACATCACCACCCCGCGCCCCATGTGACCTCACCCAGGCAGCGGCTACGTGCTTCCGCTTCACCAATGGCGGCCGCCCGGGCTGGGAGGCGGGTTGCTACGCAACCTCCATTAGGCGGCGCCCGGGCATCCGGGCCTACACTGTCCGGAGGTAGACACAAAATGCTGGAGTAACTCATCGGGTCAGGCAGCATCTCGGAAGAGAAGGATTGGGTGACTTTTTGGGTTGAGACCCTTCCTCAGTCTGAAGAAGGGTCTCAAACGTCACCCATCTTCTGCTGGACCTCCATGAGGCGGGCGGCGAGGACATCGCCATGGATGATGAGGGCGACGTAAGTATCCACAAACTGAAGGAGAAGGCGAAGAAGAGGAAGGGGCGAGGATTTGGCTCCGAGGAAGGCGCTGGATCCAGGCTGCGAGAAGACTACGATCCCGTGAAGCAAGACGGCAACGAGCCAGGCCCTCAACGCTTGGTGGAGGGGTGGATCCTGCTTGTGACCGGGGTCCACGAGGAAGCCACCGAGGAGGACATCCACGACAAGTTTGCCGGGTATGATGAGATCAGGAACCTGCACCTCAACCTGGACTGGTGCACCGGCTACCTCAAGGGCTACAGTCTGGTGGAGTACGAGACCTAGGCTACAAGAAGGCGCAGGCGGCCATGGAGGGTTTGAATGGGTCGGAGCTGGCCGGGCAGCCCATCAGCGTGTACTGGGGCTTCGTCAGGAGCAAGAGGCGGAGTGACCATAGGAGAAGCAGGAACCCGGACAGGAAGTGTCACTGAGCCGGGTCGGAGTGCGGAGCGACCGGTGGGCCGGAGTGGCCCGCACAGCGTCGGGGACCAAGATGCACCCGCAGATCGCCGTGCCCAAACTGAGCCGTGTGTTATAGGGGCCGCTTAATCTCAGTCGGGACTGTCGTGGGGCTGGGGAGAGGGTTGGGAGGGAAGGGTAAGGTTGGGTTGTGCAAAACAACACTCAGAAATAAAGTATTTTAGTTCCAAAAAAACTTCAGTCTGAAGAAGGGTCTTGACCCAAAACGTCACCCATTCCTTCTCTCCCAAGATGCTGAGGTACTCCAGCATTTTGTGTCTACCTTCGATTTTAACCAGCATCTGCAGTTTTTTTTCCTACAGTGTCCGGGCCTGCAGCGCCCCCCAGGTCTCATATGGGGCAAGGGCGGTCCCATACGGGACAAACCAATTTAGCCCAAAATACGGGATGTCCTGGCTAATACGGGACAGTTGGCAACCCTAGTTTGGAGATACAGCACAGAAACAGGCCCTTCGGCCCACCAAGTCCACGCTGACCAGCGAGCTCTGTACTCCAGCATTATCCTACACACTAGGGAAAATTTACAATTTTTACGGAAGCCAATTAACCTACAATCATCTACATCTTTGAAGTATGGGAGAAAACCGACGCACCCGGATACAGTAAGACTAGTGGGAGAACTTGGAAGGGGGAGGTTATGGAGAGAGAGAGGGAAAGCAAGGGCTATTTGAAGTTAGAGAAGTCAATGTTCATACCACTGGGGTGTAAGCTACCCAAGCGAAATATAAGGTGCTGTTCCTCCAATTTGCGCTGGGCCTCACTCTGACAATAGAGGAGGCCCAGGACAGAAAGGTCAGATTTGGAATGGGAGGGGGACATAAAGTGCTGAGCAACCAGGAGATCAGGTAGGTTAAGGCAGACTGAGCGGAGGTGTGCTGTAAAATGATCGCTGAGCCTGCGCTTGGTCTCGTCGATATACAGAAGCTTCAAATGGTCGTTGCTTTCCCTCTCTCTCCATCCCCTCCCCTTTCCAATTTCTCCCACTAGTCTTACTGTCTCTGTCTACATTCTATCTCTGTCCCGCCCACTCCCCTGACATCAGTCTGAAGAAGGGTCTCGACCGGAAACATCACCCATTCCTTCTCTCCAGAGATGCTGCCTGTCCCGCTGAGTTACTCCAGCATTTTGTCTACCTTTGATTTAAACCGGCATCTGCAGTCCTTTCCTACACAATATGGGATCAGAATTCAATTTTCAGTATCTCTTGCAGTAGCATTGTCATATCTGGATGGAAGAATGTGCAGCAGTGCGATATTATGCCTGTAATGCTGGGTATGTGACAAATTCACAGTATCTTTGGTTGCACAAAGCATCATTCGCAAGCCTCAGAAAGAACACACATTTAAGCAAAATTTTTGAAATAAATGTGCACATGCACATACACACACAGACACACGCATACACACACACACACACACACACACACACACACACACACACACACACATACACACACACACACACACACACACATACGGCGGCATGGTAGCGTAGCAGTAGAGTTACTGTCTTACAGCGCCAGAGATCCGTGTTCGATCCTGACCCTACGGGTGCTGTCTTTACAGAGTTTCTACATTCTCCCCGTGACCTGCGTTGGTTTTCTTGGAAATCTTTGTTTTCCTCCCACACTCCAAAGATGTGCAGGTTTGTAAGTTCATTGGCTTGGTGTAAATGTAAAAAAAATGTCCCTAGTGTGTGTAGGGTAGTGTTAATGTGTGGGGATCACTGGTTGGTGCAGACTCGGTGGGTCGAAGAACCTGTTTCTGCACTCTATCACTAAACTAAGCATAAGCACACACACATACACACACACACACACACACACACGCACGCACGCACGCACGCACACACGCACGCACGCACGCACGCACACACACACACACACACACACACACACACACACACACACACACACACATACAAACCCACATACACACACAGACAAAACACTCACACACATACAGAGTTTACAACAGTTAGTGGACTTGAGCAGATAATATTGAGTCCGATTAAAGGCTGATTAGTAGGGCCCACTGACTGCAGCAACAGTGTTAACATCTGTTAAAGCACCATGAGATTCTTATTTGACAGAACTGCATATTAGCAGGTTACAGCCCGAGTAACACTATCAATGTACATTCATCTGGCTCTTCAAATTACCTTCCTTGGGACAGAAAAGGCTATTGAGCAAATCCAGTTGATACTAATGTATGATTATCTCCAGGGTAGACACAAAATGCTGGAGTAACTCAGCGGGTCAGGCAGCATCTCGGGAGAGAAGGAATGGGTGACGTTTCGGGTCGAGACCCTTCCTCAGATCCGAGGTTCTGCCTGACCCGCTGAGATACTCCAGCATTTTGTGCCCACCTTCGATTTTAACCAGCATCTGGTGTTTTTTCCTACATACTATGATTATCTCCACGTCATGGTACCATGGAATAGCTGGCAATTCCTGATGGATTTGTACAAGTATACATGGAGGAATATCTACAAGAGTTCTGCGATTGTTCAGGCTAAAGAAAAGTTAACTCAGAAATTTACACTGAAATGAACTGTGCAAGTAGAACCAAGAGACATAGCTTTAAACAAGGAAAGGGGCTATTTAGGAGATATTATTAGGAGATGCTTGTTTAGACAACAAATGAGCGATGTGTGGAATCAACCTCTGGACAGAGCAAATAGACACAACATGCTGGAGTAACTCAGCGGGACAGGCAGCATCTGGAGAGAAGGAATGGGTGACTTTTCAGGTCAAGACCTTTCTTCGGACTGAAGGCAGACCCTTCTTCAGACTTCAACTCCCCCTCCCATTCCCAGTCCGACCTTTCTGTCATGGGCCTCCTTCAGTGCCATAGTGAGGCCCACCGGAAATTGGAGCACCTCATATTTCGCCTGGGCAGCTTGCAGCCAAGTGGTATGAACATCGACTTCTCCAACTTTAGATAGTTCCTCTGTCCCTCTCTTCCCCTCCCCCTTCCCAGATCTCCCTCTATCTTCCTGTCTCCACCTATATTCTTCCTTTGTCCCGCCCCCCTGACATCAGTCTGAAGAAGGGTCTCGACCTGAAACGTGACCCATTCCTTCTCTCCTGAGATGCTGCCTGACCTGCTGAGTTACTCCAGCATTTTGTGAATAAATACCTTCCATTTGTACCAGCATCTGCAGTTATTTTCTTATAGTACAGGAAAGCATCACTTCTACAATTATTTTCGGAAACAAATGGTTGTTCTCGTGAAATGAGTGGACTTTGGTAGAAAGGGAAAATGAGCTGAAAGGTTTTCCATCCTTAATGATGTTGCGATGTGTGACACGGTTAGATTGAGAGGTCCTTGTGAAATGAATTTTCAGGTCTTATTGTTATCTGAATGCACATGAATGGACAGAGAGCAATGGCATGCTTGTAGTAATTATGGATGATTGGCACAGCAAGAGCAATGAACAATGTGCCTTTGGCATCATCTGATACCTTTGACAGGCGTACTATCCTAAACTAAATCAAATGCCAGCAAAGTACTGAAAGCAATCCCCACCATATAACATATATAACATATAACAACTACAGCATGGAAACAGGCCTGTCCGGCCCTACCAGTCCACGCCGACCATTCTCCCTGACCTAGTCTCATCTACCTGCACTCAGACCATAACCCTCCAATCCCCTCCTATCCATATACCTATCCAATTTACTCTTAAATAATAAAATCGAGCCAGCCTCCACCACTTCCACCGGAAGCCCATTCCATACAGCCACAACCCTCTGAGTAAAGAAGTTCCCCCTCATGTTACCCCTAAACCTTTGTCCCTCAATTCTGAAGCTATGTCCCCTTGTTGGAATCTTCCCCACTCTCAAAGGGAAAAGCCTACCCACGTCAACTCTGTCCGTCCCTCTCAAAATTTTAAAAACCTCTATCAAGTCCCCCCTCAACCTTCTACGCTCCAAAGAATAAAGACCCAACCTGTTCAACCTCTCTCTGTAGCCTAAGTGCTGAAACCCAGGCAACATTCTAGTAAATCTCCTCTGTACCCTCTCCATTTTGTCGACATCCTTCCTATAATTTGGCGACCAGAACTGCACACCATACTCCAGATTTGGCCTCACCAATGCCCTGTACAATTTCAACAGTACATCCCAACTTCTATACTCGATGCTCTGATTTATAAAGGCAAGCATACCAAATGCCTTCTTCACCACCCTATCCACATGAGATTCCACCTTCAGGGAACAATGCACAGTTATTCCCAGATCCCTCTGTTCCACTGCATTCCTCAATTCCCTACCATTTACCCTGTACGTCCTATTTTGATTTGTCCTACCAAAATGCAGCACCTCACACTTATCAGCATTAAACTCCATCTGCCATCTTTCAGCCCACCCTTCCAAAAGGCCCAAGTCTCTCTGTAGACTTTGAAAATCTACCTCACTATCAACTACTCCACCTATCTTAGTATCATCTGCATATTTACTAATCCAATTTGCCACACCATCATCCAGATCATTAATGTAAATGACAAACAACAGTGGACCCAACACAGATCCTTGGGGCACTCCACTAGACACTGGCCTCCAACCTGACATACAATTGTCAACCGTTACCCTCTGGTATCTCCCATTCAGCCATTGTTGAATCCATCTTGCAACCTCACTATTAATACCCAACGATTTAACCTTCTTAATCAACCTTCCATGTGGAACCTTGTCAAATGCCTTACTGAAGTCCATATAGACAACATCCATAGCCTTGCCCTTATCAATTTCCCTGGTAACCTCTTCAAAAAATTCAAGAAGATTAGTCAAACATGACCTTCCAGGCACAAATCCATGTTGACTGTTTCTAATCAGGCCTTGATTATCCAAATAATTATATATATTGTCCCTAAGTATCTTTTCCATTAATTTTCCCACCACAGACGTCAAACTAATAGGTCTATAATTGCTAGGTTTACTTTTAGAACCTTTTTTAAACAAAGGCACAACATGCGCAATGCGCCAATCTTCCGGCACCATCCCTGTTTCTAATGACGTTTGAAATATTTCCGTCATAGCCCCTGCTATTTCTGCACTAACTTCCCTCAATGTCCTAGGGAATATCCTATCAGGACCTGGAGACTTATCCACTTTTATATTCTTCAAAAGTGTCCGTACCTCCTCTTCTTTAATCCTCCTAATTTCCATCACTACTCTACTTGTTTCGCTTACCTCACATAATTCAATATCCTTCTCCTCGGTAAATACCGAAGAAAAGAAATTGTTTAATATCTCCCCCATTTCTTCCGGCTCAGCACATAGCTGTCCAATCTGACTCTCTAATGGACCAATTTTATCCCTCACTATCCTTTTGCTATTGACATATCTGTAGAACCCCTTGGGGTTTACTTTTACATTACTTGCCAAAGCAGCCTCATATCTTTTTTTCGCTTTTCTAATTTCCTTTTTAAGATTCCTTTTACATTCTTTATATTCCTCAAGAACCTCATTTACTCCCTGCCGCTTATATTTATTGTATATCTCCCTCTTTTTCCGAACCAAGTGTCCAATTTCCCTGGAAAACCATGGCTCTTTCAAATTATTATTCTTTCCTTTCCACCGAACAGGGACATAAAGACTCTGTACTCTCAAAATTTCACCTTTAAATATCCTCCATTTCTCTATTATATCCTTTTCATAAAACAACAATTTCCATTTCACTCCTTTTAAATCCTTTGTCATCTCCTCAAAATTAGCCTTTCTCCAATCCAAAATCTCAACCCTTGGTCCAGATTTGACCTTCTCCATAATGATATTGAAACTAATGGCATTATGATCACTAGACCCAAAGTGCTCCTCAACACATACCTCCGTCACCTGACCCATCTCATTTCCTAACAGGAGGTCCAACACTGCCCCTTCTCTGGTAGGCACCTCTACGTATTGCTGCAAAAAACTATCCTGCACACATTTTACAAACTCCAAACCATCCAGCCCTTTAACAGAATGTGATTCCCAGTCTATATACGGAAAATTGAAATCACCCACAATCACCACTCTGTGCTTACTACTAATATCTGCTATCTCCTTACATATTTGCTCTTCCAATTCTCGTTCCCTATTTGGCGGTCTATAATACACCCCTATAAGTGTTGCTAAACCTTTCTCATTTCTGAGTTCCACCCAAACAGCCTCCTTAATCAAGCCTTCTAGTCTGTCCTGCCAAAGCACTGCTGTGATATCCTCCCTGACAAGCAATGCAACACCCCCACCTCTTGCCCCTCCGATTCTATCACATCTGAAACAATGAAATCCTGGAATATTTAATTGCCAATCGCAACCCTCCTGCAACCATGTTTCACTGATCGCCACAACATCATACTTCCAGATGTCAATCCAGGCTCTAAGCTCATCCACCTTTCTTACAATGCTCCTAGCATTAAAATATACACATTTAAGGGACCCATCATTTCTTATTCTCAGTTTATTTCTTTTCCCTTCTTTCTCTCCTACATATTGGGTCTGAGTGTTTCCCTTTTCTGCCTCCTGCCTCACACACTGCCTATTAGCTATCTGTGTTTGAGTCCCTCCCCCCAACCGTACTAGTTTAAAGTCTCCGCAGTTATTTTAGCAAATCTCCCCGCCAGGATATTGGTTCCCCTCGGGTTCAGATGCAACCCGTCCTTTTTGTACAGGTCATACTTCCCCCAGAAGAGGTCCCAATGATCCAGAAACTTGAAACCCTGCTCCCTGCACCAGTTCCTCAGCCACGTATTTATCCTCCACCTCACTCCATTCCTATTCTCACTATCGCGTGGCACAGGCAGTAAGCCTGAGATTATTACTTTGGAAGTCCTTTTTTTTAACTCTCTTCCTAGCCCCCTGAATTCTCCTTTCAGGACCTCTTCCCTTATCCTACCTATATTGTTGGTACCTATATGTACCACGACCTCTGGCTCCTCTCCCTCCCCTTTCAGGATATCCTGGACACGCTCAGACACATCCCGGACACCGGCACCAGGGAGGCAAACCACCATCCGGGTCTCCCGACTGCGTCCACAGAAACGCCTATCTGACCCCCTCACTATAGAGTCCCCTATTACTACTGCTCTCCTCTTCCTTTCCCTACCCTTCTGAGCAACAGGGCCGGACTCCTTGCCAGAGGCCCGGGCACCGTCGTTGCCCCCAGGTAGGCTCTCCCCCCCAACAGTACTTAAACAGGAGTACTTATTTCCAAGGGGTACAGCCACCGGGGCACTCCCTAGTCCCTGCCTCTGTTCCTTGCCCCCCCTAACAGTGACCCACTTGTCTACCTCCCGTGGTCTAGGAGTGACCACCTCCCTGTAACTCCTATCTATAACCTCCTCACTCTCCCTGATCAGACGGAGGTCATCAATCTGCCGCTCCAGGTTCCTAATACGGTCCCTTAGGAGCCCCATCTCGTCACACCTGGCGCAGATGTGGGTGTCTGGAAGACTATCAGACTCCCAGATTCCCCACATCTGACACCCAGAACAAAAAACTGCCCTGGCAGTCATACTCTCCAAACAAAGCCCCGCGCTCGGTTACTAAACCTACCGCCCGGCCGCTACTCCAACCGCTCCAACTGCCCACCCAAAAGAACTGAGTGATCTCCTGGGAGAGGCGAAAAACCGGATAAAAAACCCAGGCCAATTTGGGAAAAAATCCGGGAAATTCCTCTCCGACCCCAAGCTAGGCGATCGAAACTAGTCCGGGAGATCACACAGGTCTTACTCCTTACTATCCCCACACAATCCCCACACAATCCCCACACACTACTTCCCAAGCAACACAGCTAGGTGCTGCTTGCTACTGCTGCTTGCTGCTGCTACTGCTACTGCTGATTGCTGCTGCTGCTGCTGCTACTGCTGATTGCTGCTGCACCAGATGGATTTTTTTTTTGTTGTGCAAATCTTCAATGAACGGAAAGTTCACGAATCAGCCCAGTCAAGTGGGAGTGTGGCCCGGCTCCAGCACCTGTGTGATACATAACGCTAATCACTCGGTATGCTTCAGTATTAATGTGCTCAAAGGTAGAGTAATCTGGATGCTGCAAATCTAAAATGAACGGCAGTAAATTCTGGATCGATTCTGCAAACTAGACAAGGATTTTGTGGATTGCGCAAAGCAGGGTTAGCCTTTTCACGCAGAGCCCACTCTATTAAATTCTCATCATCAACCTGAAGGAGTAACCCTCCTCTTCTCTCCCCAGATGCTGCCTGACCACTTTAATTCACATGGACATGGAGTAACTCAGCAGGTCATCTTGCATTCAAGTGACCCTTGCATTCCCTCTCTCTGCGTCTCTCCCCCACCCTCGCCCTCTTGCTAATTTCACCGTTTGTATCCCTTCATTGTCATCTTGTCCCCAGCCAACAATGGGCCGTTGTGAGCACCTTTCCTGAGTCATTGAACAAGGCTCTGCTTTAGAAACATAGAAACATAGAAAGTAGGCACAGGAGTAGGCCATTCGGCCCTTCGAGCCAGCACCGCCATTCAATAAGATCATGGCTGATCATCCAGAATCCGTACCCTGTTCCTGCTTTTTCCTCATATCCCTTGATTCAGTTAGCCCTAAGAGCTATATCTAACTCTCTCTTGAATACATCCAGTGAATTGGCCTCCACTGTCTTCTGTGGCAGAGAATTCCACAGATTCACAACTCTCTGGATGAAAAAGATTTTCCTCATCTCAGTCCTAAATGGCCTACCCCTTATTCTTAAACTGTGACCCCTGGTTCTGGACTCCCCCAACATCGGGCACATTTTTCCTGCATCTAGCCTGTCCAATCCCTTAAGAAAGTTATATGTCTCTATAAGATTCCCGCTCATCCTTCGAAATTCCAGTTAATACAAGCCCAGTCGATCCATTCTCTCATCATATGTCAGTCCCGCCAATCCGGGAATTAACCTGGTGAACCTACTCTGCACTTTGTTCTGCATCTTCCCATACCTCTAGCTTCCCCCTCCCTGACTCTCGGTCTGATGAAGGGTCTCAACCTAAAACGTCACCTGTTCCTTTTATCCAGAGATGCTGCCTGTCGCTTTGGGTTACGACAGCATTTTGTGTCCATCTTCAGTGTAAACCAGCATCTGCAGTTCCTTCTTAAACCCTAAATGAACATCTGTTGAGCCAACAATAAATCCATTTCAAATTCTCATAATGTTGGCATTATGTTCAGTACTGCCTTCAACCACTGAAGGTCACCTCACCTACTGTCTCCTTTCTCTGTTCATTTATTTATTTACTTATTTATCTATTTATTAATTTCCCTATGTTCTCAAAATCTCTGTAAAGCGTCTTTGAGTATATGAAAAGCGCTATATAAATAAAATGTATTATTATTATTATTATTATTAGTGATATTTTCAACATGATTTACTTTGGTAAAACTATCAAAGTAAATGAAGAAAAAGCATAAAATGTATCAGCTGTGATCTAATTAAATGGTGGGAGTGGCCACATTAGGAATATTGTGTTCAGTGTTTCAGTTGTTGCCTTGTTGGGAAGAGTGCAGAGAAGATTTAAGAGGATGTTGCCAAGACTTGAGGGTCTGAGCTATAGGGATAGTTTCGTCAGGCTAGGAATTCATTCATTGGATTTACAGGAGGATGAGGTGTATAAGATCATAAGGGGAAATAGATCAGTTGGATGCACAGAGCATTTTATCCAGTGTAGGGGAAACATGAACGGTAGGACATGGGTAAGGTGAGAGTGGCAAGATTTAATAGGAATCTGAGGAGCAACCTTTTCACACACAGGGTGGTGTGTACATGTAATGAGCTGCCAGAGGCAGATGTTCTACCAATATTTAAAAGACATTTGGACAGATACATGGACAAGAAAGGTTTAGAAGGGTGCAGGCCAAATGAAAGCAGGTGGGTCATGTAGATGGGGCATCTTGGTCAATTTGGCAAGTTGGACTGAAGGGCCTGTTTCCGTGCTTTATGGCTTCTTGAATCTATGACTCCATAAGAGACTCTTGGTAGGACTGAATGGCCTATCGTAGTTTCTATATTCTAACTCATGCACTTAACATTACCGCCTTCAAAGCAATATAAGAACAGATAGAAAGGGGCTGAAATGGCTTGATTGTAATTATGTATATCCACTGACTGGTTCAGCACACAACTAAAGCTTTTTACCGTACCTCGGTACAATAAATTAAACTAAACTAAACTAAACTAAACTAAACTAAACTAAACCAAACACTTATTAAACTAAACTAAATTAAACTAAACTAAAATAAACTCAGTAAAAAATACTATATTTGTGACTTGTTGTAGAAGTCACAAGTACTTCCTCCTTGAAAAATAGGATGTGCTTTATTTTCCTCGGAAGAACATAAGGAATATTAAGCTTTGATGATCTCTAGTCCAGAGCCCTATCAGCTGACCTTGAAATTTAATCAGAAAGTTATTTAAAATATGCAAAAACAATTGTTTACATTTTTGGCTATTACCAGTCGGCACTATGGATCTCACAAGGGCCCAGGCTCGTGTATATTCTCAGTGAATCAAATTAATTTGGCTGTGCCTCCAGCACTGCATTAATATTGCTCAACAGCAGGACAAATTAAATGTTATGCATCGATGCTAATGGGAGAGAGGAGGAAGATTCTACCTTCCATAAAATAACCCTTCATAGTTTGTGCTGTGAACACAACTTGCAATTGGTATGAAGCTAATAATCGAATCCTGAATGCATAATTAAGCAAGTCGTTAACCAAATAGTTTTGTGGAATACAAAGCAGGCAAACCCACTATTTTGTTGTTCCCACCTGACATCTCTAAATCAATTTTGCATAAACGACTTTAAATTTCATTATGACGGCATTGACTGATTGCCTCAATAAACTTAAATATACAAATATTTCAACAGACTCTTAACAATAGAATGAAATTAATTGTGGACAGGAGTGGCAATGAAGGCAAAGCCTGGCTCCAATGGTCAAGCCATGTTGTTTGCATGCCTGCTCACACACTCTCAAAATGCACTACTTCGTCATGGTAAGATCCTGGGAGGCAGTCAGAGCCAATGTCTCAGAGATGCCCTCAAAGCTTTATTTTAAAAGTGTAATTCCCACCGCAAAGGGGAATTCTAGGCCTGTGAGTGCTCAATATTGAGATTGTGCATTAAGACGGTATTGCCTCCATGCACGGGAAATGCAAATGCTATCAGCTGCTGAACTCCTCACTAATGGTCTGTCAAACACCTCCTGCCCTAACAGCGGCGGAGTCCGTGCATCCCACATTGGCCTCAGGTTATGCCCCAGAACCACCAGAACAAGTGGAAGAAAATCATCCTCAATCCTGAGGGTGGGCACAGCAAGAGGATACCAACAAAATGCTGGAGTAGTTCAGCGGGTCAGGCAGCATCTCTGGAGAAAAGGAACAGGTAATGTTTTGTATCGAGACCTTTCTTCAGACAGAACGTCGCCTGTTCCTTTTCTCCTGAGATCCTGCCTGACCTGCTGTGTTGCACCAGCATTTTGTGTTGATCTTCGGTGCAAACCAGCACCTGCATGCATGCAGTTCCTTCCTACACAAGAAGATAGCAAAATAATTTTACTCTGTTCTTTGATGCAGAATATCATCCATTATCATTTAATTGTATTGAAGGAATTTTATAAAGCAGATTTGGATCAAGTTTCATGATGTAGTTGAGGTTTTAAATAGAACCTTTACTTGTGTTTTCACAATTACAGTAACAATGCTGTTTCAAAGAAATCTTGCAAAATTAAACAAACACAATCTGTCAAAATTAGAAAACAAGTCAGAAATGGTTATTTTTAGAATATGAGCTGTGAAAGCTGACAAATCTTCTGAACCTAATAGATCGCAACCTAGGATGCTGAAATAAACGCAGGTTGAAATAAAGGAATTGTGTATCATATAACATATGTATGAAGTCTGGGTTGTTTCGACTGGATAGAAAAGGATTACTTTGAAATTGAAAAGATAATCTTAGTAATTTGGAATCAGGAACTGTATTGAATTCTCTCAGTTATAACAAAGTTCTTGGACGCTATTAGCATGAAGGTTTTAGTAACAAGATCATATAAAATCAACTGATGTTCTCAGTAAATACTGGTATTGCTTTATAAAATACACTACCTCTGCTACCGTTTTAACCTAGAACTATTTTTCTTTGTAGATGATATAGACATTATTGGCAAATTCAGCATTTACTGCCTATCCCAAATCAACCTTGAAAGGTTAGTAGTGTGATATCTCCATGAACTACCATTATCCTTGTGCAGGTACTCCCTGAATACTGTTGCATAGTTAATGCTAGAACTTAGCCCTAGTAATAAATTCATAAGTTCATAAGTTCATAAATTACAGTTGAATTAATTCATTTGGCCCATTAAGTCTACTCCGCCATTCAATCATGGCTAAACTATCTTTCCTTCTCAACCCCATTTTCCTGCCTTCTCCACATAATCCACAACATCTGTACAAATCAAGAATCTATCAATCTCTGCCTTAAAAATATCCATTGACATGGCCTTCTGTGGCAGTGAATTCCATAGATTCACCACCCTCTGACTAAAGAAATTCCTCCTCAACTCCTTTCTAAAGATATGTCCTTTTATTCTGAGGCTAATAATGAAAGAAAGGCAACAGGTTTCCATGCCATGATGCTGCATGAAATTGCAGGTTTTGACATTCCTAACCATTTGCTATCCTTTCCTTTCTATCTCATAGTATTCACAAGTTTAGGTAGATGGTAATAGAAGCCAGGTTGAATTTAATTGGACATGAAATATTCTGCTGAATGGACGAGTTATTTGAGCCATTGTACAAGAATGCAATTGTATCAATTATTCAACAAGTTGGTGAAGCCACACTTGATTGTAGAAGACATTGTCGAGGCAGCACTTGGAGTATTGCATCCAGTTTAAGTCACTGGTGATTTAGGAAAGAATGCAGAAAAGATTTACGAGGATGTTGCCAAGACTCGAGATACTAAGTTAAGGGGAAAGGTTGAGAAGACTAGAATTTATTCGTTGGACTTTATTCCTTGGATTCAGCGAGGTGAACCTATAGAGGTGTATAGAATCATGAGAGGCAGAAGTAAGGGAAGGCATGGTCTTTCTCAGGGTTGAGGAACCACAAACCAGTGGGCATAGATTTAAGGTGAAAGGGAAAATATTTAATTGGAACCTGAGGGGCAATGTTCCACAGAAAATATGGAATGAGCTGCTGGAGGGTATGGTTGATGCTAGTAAATAACAACATTTTAAAAAATGGACAGGTATACGAATAGGAAACGCTTGGAAGGATATGGGCCAAACACAGGGAAATGGGACTAGATTCGATGGGGCATCGTGGCAAGCACAAGTTGAGCTAAATAGCCTGTTTCATGCTGAGATAAGCTTGAAAGTCTAATAAAAAGATTGCAAAACAGAACAATTAAGTTATGGAGGAATTTCAAAGAGGGTCCAGGGGTGAGAGTGAAACTATTGCCTCCAAAAGAGAATTAAACAATTTTTTATGACTTGGTGCTTTGGAGATAGTTGCTGGAGTATGTGACATTGGTGATTACATAAGGGAACTTCACAATGTGCTTTGATACTCCAATGAACAGCTTTTTTTGTGCTAAAGGTACAATATGAATCCAATTGCAGTTCTTGGAGTTTAAAATATATCATGATAGTGTAGACTTAATGGAGGCATCAGATACTTTGAACCTTCCAAAGTCCATTTTTGCATAATTGTCGGTCTGGATTTTATTTACTAATGCTCTCAGGCTGTGTTTGTCTCAGATCACCATAAACATGTGATACATATTTTAATAGCAAAAATCCATTATTCATTTCAAAATAATTTATTATTAATAAAATGAAATGGTTTTGGTAACTTTTTTGCAAAAGTAATTCAAATGAAGTACATGTTGATAATTCATTGGATTCAAATGTATGACACACTTGAAATAGCTAAATAATCGAACATTTTACGCTGACCCTGACGTAAAAGGCATTGACCATTCAAAACACTGGAATTTATTTTTAACTATGTAAATAGCTTTTGAAGCAAGGGGCAATATTCGAAGCAAAGCATTTTTTACTCCCTAATTTTAGTTTAGTTTTGTTTGGTGCGGAAGCAGGCCCTTTGGCCCACCGAGTCCGCGCCGTCCAGCGATCCCTGCACATTAACACTACCCGACACACGAGAGACAATTTACAATGTTAGTAAGCCAATTAACCTGCACATCTTTGGAGTGTGGGAGGAAACCGGAGAATCCGGAGAAAACCAATGCAGGTCAATAGGCAATAGACAATAGGTGCAGGAGTAGGCCATTCGGCCCTTCGAGCCAGCACCACCATTCAATGTGATCATGGCTGATCATTCTCAATCAGTACCCCGTTCCTGCCTTCTCCCCATACCCCCTGACTCCGCTATCCTTAAGAGCTCTATCTAGCTCTCTCTTGAATGCATTCAGAGAATTGGCCCCCACTGCCTTCTGAGGCAGAGAATTCCACAGATTCACAACTCTCTGCCTGAAAAAGCTTTTCCTCATCTCCATTCTAAATGGCCTACCCCTTATTCTTAAACTGTGGCCCCTTGTTCTGGACTCACCCAACATTAGGAACATGTTTCCTGCCTCTAACGTGTCCAACCCCTTAATAATCTTATACGTTTCGATAAGGTCACGGGGAGAACTTACAAATTCTATACAGACAGCACCCATGGTCAAGATCGAACCTAGAGCTCTGGACCTGTAAGGCAACAATTCCACCGCTGCGCCACTGTACCGCCCCTGAATTCTCTTTATAAAATTATTGAAAATTAACCTGAAATTAGTTGGGGAGAGTGGGGTGTCATAACTCTCCAGTAAACATTTTGTTCTTCAATTCTCAAAGAGCATCTGCATGTTTGATTCTCAATTACCATAAATCCTTAAGTTCTGCATGTAGGTGCAGCTCAGCCGATCACACAGACCATTGATTCCATCTAAATTTTATGCTGCCTGGGAAAGCAGCCAACATCATCAAAGAATAGTCCCACCCCAGTCATTCCTTTTTCACCCTGTCTCATTTGACAAAATGGCACAGAGGCTGGAGAGCATGCACTACCAGACATAGGAACAGTTTCTTCCCCTCTCTATCAGATGTCTGAACGGTCCTTCCATAAGTCAGGGTACTGTCCGATTCACCTCTACCCCATTGCGGGCATTAGTCTATGCAACTGATGCGCTATAATGCTGAGAACTATATTCTGCACTCTGTATCTTTCCCCTTTGTCCTATCTATTGTACTTGAGCTTGACTTGATTGTATTTGTGTATAATATTATCTGATCTGATTGGAAAGCATGCAAAACAAAACTTTTCACTGTACTTTGGTACATGTGATAATATTAAACCTAAACCTGAAATATCTCCTCCTTTCGGATAAGTGTTTTTCATTCGGAGATTCTGTTCCAATTAATTTTAGTACTACATAATGGTTGATGGGATTGCATGCTGTAAATCTGTGGGCTGGAGAACACTCCTTGCTCTGACCATGAGATACTGTTAAATAAATTAATCTTGGGCACCCTGAGTTAATTTTGAAATGTCTGAAATGTTTTATCAGTTCAGCTGCAAAACGTACATGTCAAGAATTGATATAGATCTCAATGGAAAAATTCTGCCCAATGGTCTTTTGTGAAATTCAAACTGTTAACGAACAGGAATAGGTGAGGTCACTTCTTTCCATATGAGCTCCGACAAAATCATATACCCTTTGCAGTATAGTATTAGGAATCTAATCTACTCATCACATCATCAAAATGAATTAAGATAAAAAGACACAAAGTGCTGGAGAGCTGACCTCTTTTTCAACTTTCTCCCTTCACCCACACCACAATTAGTCTGAATAGGAGTCCTGACCCGAATTCTCAACTATCCACATTCCCAGAGATGCTGCTGGACCCAATGTGTTACTCCAGCACTTTGTGTCTTTCTTTTGTAAACCAGCATCTGCAGTTTCTTGTGTCTTTAAATAATTAAAAATATAGGATGAGGTAATATTAACCTTCTCCCTCAGGAAGGAAAGTCATAATGGTTTTTGTCTAAATGTTTCCTTTCAATTTACATTGTTCCTTTGTTAGTAGTGAACATCTGTTAACACCATGCTACCAGAAGCCAAGCGGAAGTACTGTATATGACAGAACATCCATTGAGGACGTTTATGTGTTTGACTTGCTGTTGCACCCTACAGCTTGAAAATATTTTACCCAGAGATTCTTTGAAAATGCAGACTGAAAATAATGCAATGAGGTACAGGGCATCTGGAACCAATGTGAACCAGTGTGATTTCAGGATTTAGGGATTGGTGAATAATCAGAAGAAAGACTGCAACAAATGCAGATGGATGGAGAAAGGGAGAAAATAAGGAAAGAAAATGGTTAAGCAAAAGAAATCATAACATTTAATGTTATTAAGCATCCGAGTCTCTATTCCCCCTACATAATTGTTATAGTTATCTTCAGATGCATTCCAGCCTTGATATTTTTTGTACTTGGTATGTTTCTAAGTAAATCTTCTTACCTAAGATTATCCATAACTTCCACTGTTCCATTATGATCAAATGATTTTCCGGGGGTCATGTTGTCGACCTCCCCGTGGTGAGCCCTGTCAACTGACCTCAGTCAGGCGAACGACAACAAACAGAGGCAGCAGAACCAGAAGCAGCTTCATAACTTCTGCTGCCTCAAACGCAAGAAGAAGAAATGATTTTCCCTTTATTCTTGGGGTAATTTTGAGATTTATAGGTTTTCTATCCATGATAATGGAACCAGGGAACATAGGATTAGTATAAGAAAGTGGGGCTCAGGTAAAAGATCAGCCACAATCTTATTGAATGTTGGGTCAGGCTCATGATGCTGAATGGCATAATCCTGCTTCTCATTTTCATGTTCTTCTGTTTTTATTCTCGCATTCTTTTATCTTTCAAAAATTCAAATTTTATTTAGTGCCCTGATCCATTGGCATTTAAAATCCTCACTTGCTTCTACCTCTGCCAAAAACTCCAGCTGAGTTAACTGAAACTAATGACTGCCTTCACTCTGCTTTTGAATTTGGACTGCAATTCAGAAAATTATAGTTAGCAGCCGAATTCAAGTGGTTGCCTTCTTTCAGATTGCCAGCTGGTACAAATGGAGAATAAATGTAATGGGAAAAACAATGGCATTTAAAATGGGATGCTACTACAAAGGTCCTGAAATCACATCTGCCATTCAGTTCAGTCCCTCTATTCATTCTCAGTGGGACAGGCAGCATCTGTGGAGGAAATGGATAAGTGATATTTCGAGTCAGGATCCATTAATGGACAGGTGGTGTTTCGAGTTTGAAGAAGGATCCTGACTCAAAATATCACTTTTCCATTTCCTCCACAGATGCTGCCTGACCCACGGAGTTAACGAATCACAGAGTTATAGAGTCTTACAGCGTGGAAAAAGGCCCTTCAGCCCAACTTGCCCACACCGGCCAACATGTTCCATCTACACTAATCCTACCTACTTGCGCTTGGCCCATATCCCTCTAAATCTGTCCTATACTTGTACCTGTCTAAATCTTTCTTAAACGTTACGATCATACCTGCCTCAACTACCTCCTTTGGCAGCTCGTTCCATAGGCATTCCAAGGATATGCTGGCTCTGGAGAGGGTCCAGAGAAGGTTTACAAGAATGATCCCAGGAATGAATAGGTTAACCTTCGATGAGCATTTGATGGCTCTGGGACTGTACTCGCTGGAGTTTAGATGAATGAGGGGGGACCTCATTGAAACATACAGAATAGTGAAAGGCTTGGATAGAGGGGATGTGGAGAGGATGTTTCCACTAGTGGGAGAGTCTAGGACTAGAGGTCATAAAAACATAGAAACATAGAAAATAGGTGCAGGAGTAGGCCATTCGGCCCTTCGAGCCTGCACCGCCATTCAATATGATCATGGCTGATCATCCAGTTCAGTAACCTGTACCTGCCTTCTCTCCATACCCCCTGATCCCTTTAGCCACAAGGGCCACATCTAATTCCCTCTTAAATATAGCCAATGAACTGGCCTCAACTACCTTCTGTGGCAGAGAATTCCACAGACTCACCACTCTCTGTGTGAAGAAATGTTTTCTCATCTCGGTCCTAAAAGACTTCCCCCTTATCCTTAAGCTGTGACCCCTGGTTCTGGACTCCCCCAACATCGGGAACAATCTTCCCGCATCTAGCCTCTCCAACACCTTAAGAATTTTATATGTTTCTATAAGATCCCCCCTCAGTATTCTAAATTCCAGCGAGTACAAGCCTAGTCTATCCAGTCTTTCTTCATATGAAAGTCCCGCCATCCCAGGGATCAACCTGGTGAACCTTCTCTGTACTCCCTCTAAGGCAAGAACATCTTTCCTCAGATTAGGAGACCAAAACTGCACACAATACTCCAGGTGCGGTCTCACCAATGCCCTGTACAACTGCAGTAGAACCTCCCTGATCCTAAACTCAAATCCTCTTGCTATGAATGCCATCATAACAAACTTAAAGAACGTTCTTTTAGGAAGGAGATAAGGAGACATTTCTTTCATCAGAGAGTGGTGAATCTGTGGAATTCTTTGCCACAGAAGACTGGGGAGGCAAGTCAGTGGATATTTTTAAGGCAGAGATGGATAGATTCTTGATTATTGCAGGTGTCAGAAGTTATGGGGTGGAGGCAGGAGAATGGGGCTGGGAGGGAGAGATAGATCAGCCATGATTGAATGGCAGAGTGGACTGGATGGGCCAAATAGCCTAATTCTACTCCTAGCACATGACCTTATGACACCTACCACCCTTTGCGTGAAAATGTTATCCGTCAGATTCTTATTAAATCTTCCCCCCCCCCCACCTTAAGCTCCAGCACCTTGTGTTTTGCTCAAGATTTCAGCAACTGCAGTTCCTTGTGTCTCCTCCATTCATTTTTCTTTTTCTAGTTTCATCACCTTGCATATTTATGGATGTTAGGGCATCTGCATCCCCACAGCTCCATGCTGGCAGCATCTGTTTACAATCCTCCTGTCCATGTTTTATTGACAAACAGCCAGCTATCATATGCACACAATGACTTGCATATTCTTCCCATCCTTTAACTTATTCTGACTTTGTGCTCAACTGAGATTTGAACCTCAAAGGTCTGGAATGCGATTTACAGCAAGTTTCCGAGTGCATTTTTTAACATAACATTAGGTTTTATTGTAAATTACAAAAAAAAATAGTAAATAGTAAAAAAAAGAAAATAGACACCAGTCTGAAGAAGGGTCTCAACCCGAAACGTCACCCATTCCCTCTCTCCAAGATGCTGCCTGACCTGTTGAGTTACTCCAGCATTTTTTGACACCAAGAAAATAGTAAAGTTCAATTGTACATTAACCATCTCTCGAACCAGTGCTTTTCGATGTTGTCGGTATAACCTTCCCTCTCCTCCATTCACAAGAAAGAAAGACCACCTTGACGTGCATTTAAAGTAACTATCTGTCAGCTTTTGCTTGGGCAAGTTACAACCCAATGGTATGAATATTGATTTCTCTAACTTCAAGTAATCCTTGCAACCCTTATCTCTCCATCCCTCCCCCACGCAAGTCAAACCAGCTTCTACGTTGTCTTGTTGTCTCTTTGTCTGCAGCACGTTTTCACCTAACACACACCCAACAAATGGCCTGTTTCGTTTATCATCGTTACGTTTTTGCATATCTTTAATTCATTTGTTCTATATCTCTCGACATCACCGTCTATATCTCTCGTTTTCCTTTCCCCTGACTCTCAGTCTGAAGGTCTCGACCCAAAACGTCACCTGTTCCTTTTCTCCAAAGATGCTGTCCGACATGCTGAGTTACTCCAGCTTTTATGTGTCTATTATCAGGTTTTATCCATTTCAAATCTCAGAAGAAATTATATCAAAACTATGTCAAAGGAATAAATTAAAAGAACTTAAAAGAACTTTTGAAAGATAGGAACCTGAAATTAGATATCTTCTTCATGGCCTAGAAGTCAATAGTTTAGAGATGCAATAGACAATAAGTGCAGGAGCAGGCCATTCAACCCTTCAAGCCAGCAAAGCCATTCACCGTGATCATGGCTGATCATCCACAATCAGTACCCCATTCCTGCCTTCTCCCAATGTCCCTTGACTCCGCTATCATTAAAAGCTCTATAGAAACATAGAAACATAGAAAATAGGTGCAGGAGGAGGCCATTCGGCCCTTCAAGCCAGCACCGCCATTCATTGTGAGCATGGATGATCGTCCACAATCAATAACCCGTGCCTGCCTTCTCCCCATATCCCTTGATTCCACTAGACCCTGGAGCTCTATCTAACTCTCTCGTAAATTCATCCAGTGATTTGGCTTCCACTGACCTCTGTGGCAGAGAATTCCACAAATTCACAACTCTCTGGGTGAAAAAGATTCTTCTCACCTCAGATTTAAATGGCCTCCCCTTTATTCTAAGACTGTGGCCCCTGGTTCTGGACTCACCCAACATTGAGAAACATTTTCATGCATCTAGCTTGTCCAGTCCTTTTATAATTTTATATGTTTCTATAAGATCCCCTCTCATCCTTCTAAACTCCAGTGAATACAAACCTAGTCTTTTCAATCTTTCCTCATATGACAGTCCCGCCATCCCAGGGATCAATTTCGTGAACCTACGCTGCACTACCTCAATTGCAAGGATGTCCTTCCTCAAATTAGGAGACCAAAACTGTACAAATACTCCAGATGTGGTCTTACTAGGGACCTATACAACTGCAGAACCTCTTTACTCCTATACTGAAATCCTCTCGTTATGAAGGCCATCATGCCATTAGCTTTCTTCACTGCCTGCTGTACCTGCACGCCAACTTTCAGTGAATGGTGTACAAGGACACTCAGGTCTCGCTGCACCACTCCCCCTTACCTAACCTAACACCATTGAGATAATATTCTGCCTCCTTGTTTTTGCTGCCAAAGTGGATAACCTCGCATTTATCTATATTATACTGCATCTGCCATGCATCTGCCCACTCACTCAACCTGTCCAGGTCACCCTGCAACCTCCTAACATCCTCTTCACAGTTTACACTGCCACCCAGCTTTGTGTCATCCGCAACCTTGCTAGTGTTGCTTCTAATTCCCTCTTCTAAATCATTAATATCTAACTCTCTCTTGAAAGCATCCAGAGAATTGGCCTCCACTGCCTTCTGAGGCAGAGAATTCCACATCTTCACAACTCTCTGAGTGAAAAAGTTTTTCTTCATCTCCGTTCTAAATAGCCTACCCCTTATTCTTCAACTGTGGTCCCTGGTTCTGGACTCCCCCAATATCGGGAACATGTTTCCTACCCCTAGCATGTCCAATCCCTTAATAATCTTATATGTCTCAATAAGATCCCCTCTCATCCTTCTAAATTCCAGAGTATACAAGCCCAGTCGCTCCAGTCTTTCAACGTACGACAGTCCCGCCATTCTGTGAATTAACCTTGTGAACCTACACTGCACTCCCTCAAGAGCAAGAATGTCCTTCCCCAAATTTGGAGACCAAAGCTGCACAGAATACTCCAGGTGTGGTCTCATTAGGGCCCTGTATAACTGCAGAAGGACCTCTTTGCTCCTATACTTAACTCCTCTTGTTATGGCCAACATTCCATTGGCTTTCTTCATTGCCTGCTGTGCATGCATGCTTCCTTTTAGTGACTGATGAACTAGGACACCCAGATCTCGTGGTACTTCCCCTTTTCCTAACTTGATACAGCATGGAAGCAGGCCCTTTGGCCCACCGAGTCTGCTCGACCAGCAATCCTTGCACATCAACACTATCCTACACACACTAGGAACAATTTACACATTCACCAAGCTAATTAACCTACAAACCTGTACGTCTTTGCAGTGTGGGAGGAAACCGAAGATCTTGGAGAAAACCCATGTGGTTAGGGGGAGAACGTACAAACTTCATACAGACAGCACCCGAAGTCGGGATCGAACCTGGGTCTCTGGCACTGCAAGCGCTGAAAGGCAGCAACTCTACCACTGTGCCACCGTGCCACCCACAATAGTCCCACAAGGTCAAATAAATTTTGAATCCTTCTATCGGACTGAAGAAAAGAATCTCAAGAGTAAATGTCAGGGAATCACAGCAGGATGGAGTTATGCCGCTGGTCTCCATGAGTGAGGAGGCCAAGTGTGTCTAGAGATAAGAATTAAGAAAATAGCCATTAGATTGTGGACTCCATATACAGGGAGTCGTGGAAGTTCCAGCACTTATACTTAAATATATCAGTAGTTTGTTAAAGATAATGATTGGGTAGAGGAGATCTGGTTGTGATTAAAGGTTAGTGGGTTTGGGGATTATCATGAGTTTATCATGACTTTACATATTCTGTTGTGCTTTTCATTGTTCTATCTGGGACATATGATAATAAAACACTCTTGACTCTTGAGTCTTGAGACTGGGTCAGGTCAGGGCAATTGAAGGGGTCTTTTGGGGGTATTTGTGTGTTTCACCTGCACCCTGAAACTGGCTTTCACTTAGGACCAAGACCCCTCTTAATTAAGGCATAGATTGGGATAGCACAGAAAAAAAATCTGATTCAGCAGCTGTTAGATTCTTGATAAGCATAGGGTCTTTATACCATACTGCTGTATAAGATTTTTGAATGTAATTTTATTCAGGCCTTCTATCAGTATCAGAGCAAGCACTTTGAGTGATTGCTCAAAGAAACTACATTGACTCAAAAAAACATTGAAAATGTTCTAGTATTCACGTTACGTTTTACAATTTTACAGTAATTTGCTTTATTTAGGAGTCTTTGAACCTTGTTTAATTTCTGTGGGGGTTTGCTGACAACTGGGACTTGGTTTTCTTTGCCAAACACCCATTTTCTGCATTTCTTCTGTAAACGGGTGTTATAAATAATGGTCAAGTCTTACTGCCGTGAATCTTCCTAACTTATAATCAATTCTCTTCTACTCAGCAGGATTACAAATGCCTTATGTTAGCAATACCTTGCATCTAAACACTTCTCTAATCTAATTATGGCCTCTTCTAACATGACCTAGGTTGGCCTAATTTCCTGTCATCCTTTCCAGTATTTAATGCAAATCAATACTGAAATTGTTTCGACCGGTTTCAGAGTTCGTATGTACATTTGTATCCCTTCATTATCGCTTAGTCCCAGGCCAACAATGGACCATTGTGGGCTCCACCTTTCCTGAGTCATCAATGATTTGTTCTGTACCTTCCTATACCTCTAGTTTCCCTCTCCCTGACTCTCAGTCACCTATTCCTCTTCTCCAGAGATGCTGCATGACCCACTGAGTTACTCCAGCATTTTGTGCCTGTCATCAGAGTTCATTACCCATACTGTTCTGACTCTGTTGAAAGTTACTTCGTTGCATCATGATTAAAACAATTACTCATGATGCAATTAACAATGTTTCATTCACAGATGAAATTTGTGAATATTTGTGAATGAAACATAACTACTTAATGTCTACACTGTTAACATAACAATGTTGGCTATATTATGTTTATAATATAGTTCTTCAAATCTGCGTTGTCCCTGCCTGCTTCAAGGTCTCCACTATTGCCCCTGCACCCAAAAAGACAAGGATCACTGGTCTTAATGACTACAGGCCTGTCGCACTGACCTCTGTAGTCATGAAGACTTTTGAAAGACTTATGCTGGCCCAGCTGAAAAACATAACAAACCCCCTGCTGGACCCCCTGTAGTTTGCATATAGGGCCAATAGATTGGTGGATGACACAGTCAACCTAGGCCTGCACTTCATCCTCCAGCACCTAGACCACAAGGGGACCTATGCCAGGATTGTGGACTTTAGCTCTGCATTTAACACCATTGTGCCAGAGCTACTACACTCCAAACTCTCCCAGTTGACTGTGCCTGAACCCCTCTGTCAGTGGATCATCAACTTCCTGACAGACAGGAAGCAGCATGTGAGGCTGGGAAAGCACATCTCGGACCCGCAGACCCTCAGCATAGGAGCACTGCAAGGCTGCGTACTCTCCCCTCTCCTTTACTCTCTCTACATCAATGACTGCACATCCACAGACTCCTTTGTCAAGCTCCTCAAGTTTGTGGATGACACAACCCTGATTGGACTGATCCAGGATGGGGAGGAATTTGCCTACAGACAGAAAGTGAGGCAACTGGCGTCCTGGTGCCATCGTAACAACCTGGAGGTCAATGCTCTTAAGACAGTGGAACTAATTGTAGACTTTCGAAGAGCTCCCCCTCCCCTCCCCCCACTCATCAAGAACACCACTATAGTCACATCTGTGGAGTCATTTAAGTTCCTTGGAACCATCATCTCCAGGGTCCTTAAATGGGGGGCCACCATCGACTCCACAGTCAAAAAGGCCCAACAGAGGATGTACTTCCTGTGGCAGCTGAGGAAACACAATCTGCCACATGCAATGATGGTCCAATTCTATACTGCTATCATTGAGTCCGTCCTCACCTTCTCCATCGTGGTCTGGTTTGGCTCAGCCACCAAGCACGACATCCGAAGGCTGCAATTGATTGTTCGCACAGCTGAGAAGGTTGTTGGCTGCAAGGGCCAGGAAGCGAGCGGGCAAGATCATCTCTGGCCACAAACTCTTTGAAGCACTTCCCTCTGGAAGGCAACTCCGGACTGTCAAAGCAGCCACAGCCAGACATAAAAACAGCTTTATTCCACGAGTGGTAGTTCTACTCAATAACCAAAGTCTGTAGTCTCTTTTTTTCTCTGGTTTATTTTCACCCACATAATGTTGTATCCATATTGTTTTGATGTGTTTATGCTTTATTCTTAATTGTTAACTGTATGTTTGTGTTGTTATTTGTGAGCGGAGCACCAAGGCACATTCCTTGTATATGTACATACTTGGCCAATAAACTCATTCATTCATTCATTCATTCATTCATTCATTCATTCATTCATTCATTCATTCATTCATTCATATAATTTTGAATAATGTTTATTGTCAAACATTACTTCATTTGTAGAGCTGCAAAAGATTCATAGTTGTGGAAAATGTGTGGTAAACAGCTGATAATTGTTTCTAATTTAATGACAGGTTTCTCATTTGCAACCCCACAGGATACATGAAACCAGAAAGCCAGCGGTACCATTTAGCAGTCATAAACACGTTGGCACCCAGTAGGCTTAATCCATTTATATCCAGTTTGTTGGTTGTATTCAAATTGGAGTTTGCAAAGAGTCTGCCTTGTTGCTAAACAATCATTCACAAATATATATGACGAGGAATGTAAATCCTTATTGCCAAATAGTTGACTAGTGTCAACTATACAAACCACAGCTTACTGGGAAAGATAAATTAATATCACACTGTCTTTTAGTAATTCTCAAGAGTTATTGCAATCTGTTAGTTGGAATAACAGCAGTAATTGCAACTTGCACTTGTCATTTTGCGCTGGGATATTGGAAAAGTTTATTGAAATGGTCTGCAGAATAACTTTACAGGGCTTCATCGTTCTGCAGGTAATAGAACCACCATTGTAATATTGTATAGGGGTGAAAGCCACCTTGCAGCTAATATCTAAAACTAAAAACTAAAACTAAATTTAAAATTACAAACTTGCTATTGGGGAATGTCATTTTTTCGTGGGACCATTGAACTCTTGGAACAAAGTATGTTGTGATGATGATGGCTTGGTTTGGGGTAGGATGGAGGGATGTTCAGAGATCCATGAAGGACTCAAAGGTAGGTGGGACAGAGTTTGTGACCCTGGGCTTGAACATGGTGGTCTTGGCCATGTTGAGTGATCAGAGTTCAAGAGCTGGAAATCATGACCTGAGAGGTGGGGAGTGGGGGGGAGAGGGGGGGGGAGGGTTAATGATGGTCAGGATGGGGATCAATGCTTCAAACCTTGTTGGACAAGTGACAGAAGTGCTTGGGGGAGATTCAGGTACAAAAATCAGTGAAGGTAGTGACTGGGTATGTGGGAGTGGTGTGGGGGGAGTGGGAAGGGGGCGGAGCCTAGGAATTAGGCGGGAATGGTTAGGAATTGGGGGAGGGGCCAATGAAAAGTCAGATGAGGATTGGAATTTGGAATCAGGTATTCAGGAGTTGCGGAGATTATTATTTTGGGAGGTGATAGGTTTGTGAATTATTTTTTATATTTCATATGAAAGATGCCATTCAGCCCATTGATTCGGTGTGTTTCCCGCATATATTAAAAGAGGTAGAATTACACTAAATTCCTCGTTGAAGACTGTTACTGGCAATTATACAAAGGGTAGTTATTGCAATATCTGATTCTTTGTGATTCTCTTCTTCTACCAGCTCCATTGGCAGTGGATTCCAGGCACGTCACTCCGTGTGTAAATAAACTCCTGAAAATCCCCATTAAGCATACCTCCTCCTGCATTAATTGTATCCTCTAGTATTTGATACTCATACCCTGGGGAAAAGATTCTGACTACCTATATTATCTGTGCTTTTCATAATTTTATATACTAGCTGGAAATGTTCTCATATTGGAAGCTGCTCATTTGTATAATTACATGCTGTACACTCAGGAGTTACCATGTGCCTCTGGGTAGCTGACAGCATCGATGGGCAATTTTGAAAAGCTATTTTGAAATCAAACACAGCCTACGTTCACATTGTGCACTCCATCAAACTTTTAGGTGCGGAAGTGCCGAAGATGTCCCAATTTAAGTGCAAGCCAAAAGGAAAACATTTTGTGATGAAACTGGCAATGCAGAACCTTGGCTCTTTGAAACACAGATCACAAAACCAGGCATGGCAATCTCTGGTCTAGATTCACAGATGTTATGCAGATTCCTTCCAGTCTTCTATTCAAGAGAGAGCTGGATAGAGTTCTTAAGGATAGCGGAGTCAGGGGGTATGGGGAGAAGGCAGGAACAGGGTACTGATTGAGAATGATCAGCCATGAACACATTGAATGGTGGTACTGGCTTGAAGGGCCGAATGGCCTCCTCCTGCACCTATTGTCTATTGTCTATTGTCTATTGTCTTCAGCTTGTTTTCTATTTGAAATCCATCATCTAAACCGCTGCTTTTAACAACATAAATTAACGGGGATGGAGCAAGGAATGCAACTGTTCCAGTACAAATGCTCTCAGGGTCATTATAATCCAGTCTGTTATACTTTCTGGAACCTATATTTCCGTTCCATCATTGGAATCGCCAGCGAGAATGAAAGAAGGTGGAAGGTTGCATGCTGTTCCAGTAACACCTGACCAGCCATGTATTTCCACTTTTCACTCTTTTTATTAAGAGCAGGAAAGAGCTGCCAGTGATGTTAGATGTCATGCTTGACACAAAATCAAGCCTTTCCACATCAGGCCCAGTTGCTCGATAATGGCAATAGAGACGTGTCGAAAGAGACAAAGGCTCAGCAAGGAGGACTGACAAAGCTGTTTCATTTCAATAATGTCGAGCCCTGCAGTGCATAAAACAGTTCCAAAGTATTACCGATGTCCATCAAATTAAACCCGGCCTTTAATTTGAAGATAATAATAATAATAATAATGTATTTTATTTATATAGCGCTTTTCATATACTGAAGATGAGGGGTGCCAGGTGATTAAGTGCCAGGTGATTAAGTATAAAGCCATAGAAAATATTCATTTCCTTTATAATATTGTTCTGCAGACATTACAAATGTTTGCAGGAATGAGCCAAACCAAGCCCCGTGAAGCCTCCTGAAAGTAGTTGTAAATATGAGATAGCAGTGGGATATTTTATTCCCCAGGAGTGTCAGGAAGGTTTATATGTATCAGGCCGGGGGAAACTTGGCAGGGAGCAGCTACAGGAACATCAACCTTAGAACCTGGCTGTCAGGGAGGAAGAGTGAACACAAGGGTAAAAACCGTGTTTCATTTTGCCACCTCAATAACCTTCCAGCAACAACCGATACTCATTCCTCAACCCACTGAACTGTACAAAAGAACATCAGACACATCAGATGCACCCAGGGACCTAGCCTGGAGGATTACATTGCATATTACATTATAAAGCAGAGAGAGATACAAATGTGTATTTCTACCCCTCGAAATAAAGCAGACCTGCCTCTGTAAATGAAACGGAAGATTCAGAAACGATTTGGCAACGAGCAACCTATTGATATGTTCTCCGATGGATAATTTGTCTTCACAGGTGTCGACAGGATCCAAGTAACCCATTTAAGATAGCGGGGATAACTGCAGAATAGTCCCTAAGGTTGTCTCCATGGTGACCAGAAGCAAATAAAACGAGGTTAATAGTAACAATATATTGTAAGGCAATAATGTATCAATTAAATGCAAGTGATAGGATAGGCCATTCACATAGCTCGTGGGAAGGGATATGGAAGCTCTCCAGAGGAAAATGTATATTCTAG
The DNA here is from genome assembly GCF_053455715.1 of Rhinoraja longicauda. Classification (NCBI taxonomy): domain Eukaryota; kingdom Metazoa; phylum Chordata; class Chondrichthyes; order Rajiformes; family Arhynchobatidae; genus Rhinoraja; species Rhinoraja longicauda. Next base: position 23,601,023 of record NC_135970.1, read on the forward strand.
TGGGCATTATCATGAAATCCAAAACCTTAATTGAACAAAGGGACACTTTAGGCAAGTGACTGTTCATTATGTGTAGATCACTCACAGAAGTTGACATTAGAAACAACTGATTCAATGTCTTCCCATCTTAGGTTGGTTAAGGCGTGATACCTGCACATCAGTACGTTGGTGTAAACACTGCTCCTCATCTCTCATACATTGTAAGAATGCCCTACATTATATGATCAGAGAGAAAGTGCGTACTCAGCCATGGCAAGGTGAAAGATTAATCAAATGTATACCGTTCTGTTCATCTGAGAACAAATCTGTGTGTTGTTCTTGTTAAACAACGTGAAAGATGCTCTACCTGAACGATCCTTCCATGAGCTAGGGTACTGTATGACTAACCTCTACCCGTTGTGGACATTGGACTTTGTCTATGAAACTGGTATGCTACAATGCTTCTTCTTATCAAGCCCACATCAGGAGATTTGAAATTGTTAAGCCAAAGCTGAACACACTTCTCGGCATCTGCCTGCAATGGTGTCTAGCTCTTCTTCTGTTTCTTGTACTTCTTGTGCGTAGTGGTGGAAAGATTGGTGGAAACAGGGCCGTAACGCGAACGCTCTTCCCTTGACCCCGCTACAATGCTGAGAACCATATTATGCACTCTGTATCTTCCCCTTTGTACTTGAATTTGGCTTGATTGTTTTTATGCATAGTATCATCTGATTTGATTGGATAGCATGCAAAACGGTACCTCGGTACGCATGGCAATAATAAACCTACAGCTAAATCTAAAATACAACAGAAAATGCGAGGAAGAACCAGCATGTCAGGAGATATCAAGGGAAAATTCAATAGTTCATGTTTCAACTCGTTTTCCTTTCAATAGAATTAGGAAAATGTAATGACTTTTCGTTAAAACTAGCAAACATTGGAGATGAAACTGTTTGGAAATTTACACCTGTCCTACCACCAATTTGCAGTGGAAAGGCTGCAATTTTAACTCCATAGATCTTGCGTGAGTTGCTGAATATTCCAGTATTTTTCATTTCAGATTTCCGGCAGCTGCAATCTCCTTCCATCTCACGGTCTGGTGCTTTGTTTTCCTCTCTCCTCAGTTTAAATTTCCTCCACACAGACCACCTAGAATGAACTAGTCTTCACCATACTCTCCCACCTGACCTCTCCACCATCTACATCCTTTAGTCTCTCTTTGTTCCCACCCTCTCACAGCCATTTGGTTTTTTTCTCTCTCTCTCTCTTTCCACCCCTTCCCCTCTTCTGCAACTCCAAGCAGGTTTATTTTCTTACCCTTTCTACTTCTAAGGTGGGATCAACTAATCAACGTATGAATTCAGTTTCTCTCTTTGCAGATGCTGCCCGACCAGCTGAGTGTTTCCAGCATTTTCAGTTTTCTTATCTTCAGATTTTCAGCATCCATTTTATTTAATTTTAATTTTATTTTTGATAACATGGAAACATAGAAAATAGGTGCAGGAGTAGACCATTTGGCCCTTCGAGCCAGCACCATCATTCAATATGATCATGGCTGATCATCCAAAATCAGTACCCCATTCCTGCTTTCTCCCCATATCCCTTGATTCCGTTAGCCCTAAGAGCTGTGTCTAAGTCTCTCTTGAAAACATCCTGTAAATTGGCCTCCACTGCCTTCTGTGGCAGAGAATTCCACAGATTCACAACTCTCTGGTTGAAAAAGCTTCCATTCATCTCAGTCCTAAATGGCCTACCTCTTATTCTTAAACTGTGACCCCTAGTTCTGGACTCCCCAAACATCGGAAACATTTTTCCTGCAACTAGCCTGTCCAATCCCTTAATAATTTTATATGTTTCTATAAGACCCCCTCTCATCCTTCTAAATTCGAGTGAATATAAGCCCAGTTGACAGAAACTGATGAGAAATAAGTCCTCCTTGTTTGAGGAATGCTGCTCTCTGTTGTGTAAATTTTGGTCTAACAGTGAGGTCTGACAATATTTATTTTTAGTATAACAATAGTTTGAAACATTTATTTGACAGAAAGGGTAATTGCCTGTGCCTTGTATTAGTAATGCGAGAGTGAAATCCCTTTTACTTTTCACATATTTATGGGATAATGTGAACAAAGGTTGCAATCTTTAGATGGGATACTGAAAGGGTGAAAATGCTTTAGAGAACCAGAAGCTGCTCTACTCCGGTGAGTTGAAAATCATGCATACATTAATGTGCTGTTTGAAGGATGTCTGGTTTTTCATGAAGTACATGGTAACTTTCTGCACCAAGGAGCAGATATAGAAAGCAAACAGCATTCAAGGAAACTGTACAGCTGTAAGTTTAAGTACTAAAGCTCTATTTCTCTTTACGAAGCCTGTTATTTTATACATCTGAACCAGAGTGATGATTATATTGGAAATGAACACTAAACGATTAATATAATTCAACGCTCTGTTAAATAAGAAATTTCAATCTATGCTCTGGCCTTGATAAAATAAATCCCTCATCTCCCACGTATATACAGAATAATGGATCATTATTGATGACTTGCAAGACTGATACAGGCATATGGTTAGCAGCTTTGCTTATAGCTCCTTGATGCTTTGGAGATGGGACAATTTTCTTTTCGCCATGTTATTTAAGTACATTTGGTTCCTACAGTATCAAATTAATTTATATGTTATCTTTTACTGATTCAGGAATAAGTGCTAAACATGCTTAAGGGAATTACCTGTTGATTGTACTTGCTGCTGGCCTTCCTGTTCGTTTATCTTCAGCAGAACTGAATGTTGGAGAGCGAGTACAATCTAATTCCTTGCACTTGTTTTACAGTGGTGACTGAAGGCATATTTCTCCTTTGTTTCTTTTGTTAACTAGATAGCTATAGTAATTCCAGGTTTCAGAAAGCAAGCTTTACTTTAATATTTCACTTATCGCTGGTACTGTTGATAGTCCTTTGGGAGAAGTGAGACATTGCAATGAAGCACTCTTTAATTTGGAGAGAAACTAATGGAAGAAAAAGAGAGAGGCACAGAACCCGATGCGACCTGGTCAAAATCAATATTGTATGGACTATTCTTTCACAGAAGAGTGCTGCAAAAAAGATATTTCAATTTAAGACAGTCAAACTGATCAATTAAGAAATCAAAGAAATGTTAAACTACGATCTAATTTGTCTTAAGCCACAGATATGCCAGGAAACATTGTGTTGCCTATCGATCTAGGACCACAAAACCTGTAATATATGGTGATGGTCAGTGAGTTAAATGGTTTTTGTAATGGGTGACTTTATTTTCCCAAGCGTTTTATGGTCCATCAAGAATCCATCATGTATAGAAGACACAACAGCTCAAGAGATTTGTAAATATAAAAATGATAGTTCCTAATTCAATTTATTAGCAAGGAAATCTGAAGTAATTGGTTCTTACACTCAGCCTTTAATAAACACCAGTCTTGGATCAGGCCATATGTGAGACAGCAGCCACAATATTATTAGATTCAACTCTGATCAAGAAAACCAAAGTAGCTGCTAATTTAATGTCATTTCCGGATTAGATTTGTCAGAACCGGAGAGAACTATAATCAGGTCATTTGATCAGCCAATAAGCAGGGATGAAAAATGTATAACTTTATAAGCTTGCTCAAAGTTTACATGTTAAAACAGTTGTTGTTTTTCATTATGTGTAAAAAAACTTCTGAGATTTATTTCTGATAAATATTTTAAGCAAAACCCAATGTCACAAATTTGCATTCCCACTCAAAATTTAGACCTTCATAAAATATTTAAATTTTCAAACTTCAATATTTTCACTCAACCCAAAAAGTTATTTCTTTCTTGCATAATTTCCAGACAAATACATTTCTTAATTTACTAGTAGAGTTCTATAAAAAAAATACATGACTACTGGATGGAATTGATGCTTTAAAGTTTCAGCTTTGGTTTTCCAAAGGACATGCATTATTAATCTTTGGCAAAATAGATGGGCTTCCAGCTGCATTTCAGGCAGGAAATGCCATAAAGGTGATTCAAACCTTTATCCCCGTGGCCTTTCTTGGTGGCAGAGACTTTCTATTACATTTTAATTATACAGTTGGCATGCTAATGCATAAAGAACAGCATGAGTGCCAGTTTGATTGGACACATGAGGATGTAAAGAAGGTAGAAGGGTCTCAACCCGAAACGTCACCCATTCCTTCTCTCCGGAGATGCTGCTTGTCCCGCTGAGTTACTCCAGCATTTTGTGTCTACCTTAGAGTGTAGACATTATGCTGCTGTAGATTTGAGAACTCAGAGGGAGGGCTTAGTGAAAAGAGAACCAGGATGAAAGAGATACATAGCTTTTATTCAAATAACATCATGTCCTTCTCCCTAAGGTCACCAAAAAAAACCAATTTCCATTAATCAGCCTTTGTCATTCAGCTTTCTTTTAGATTCTTTGCAGGAACAGGGATGCAAGTACATCAGGGAGAGTCAGAGGAACTTAAGTGGAGCTGCAGACATCTCATTTAAAACTGCACTGTGTTTGACCATCAGAAATAAGGAGCTGAGAACCTCACGACTGCATGGTGATAGATAATGTAGTTGGATGTTATTTAATTTTACACTAAGTACAGCGGCATGATGCCAGAAGAGTGTGAGTATGAAGACAATGATAATTAAAAAAATCTTTCCAGCAGTTCATGTCATTAATTTTTCCTGAGGCTTTCAAAAGCCTGATAGGAAATGGTGCAGTCAGACAATGAGCTTTAGAATTTAATCTTTAGCCTTTAGAGATACAGTGCGGAAACAGGCCCTTCGGCCAACCGAGTCCACATCGAACAGCGATCACCCCATGCACTAGCACTATCCGACACACTAGGGACAATTTACTATTTTACTGAAGTCAATTAACCTACAAACCTGTACATCATTGGAGTGTGGGAGGAAACTGGAGCTCCCAGAAAACACCCACAAGTTCATAAGAAGGACGAACAAACTCCGTACAGACAGAACCTGTAGTCAGGATCGAACCTGGGACTCTGGCGCTGTAAGGAAGCAACTCTACCGCTGCGCCACTCTGCCGCTCACTGTTTTGAGAAGGCTACTTTGGGGCTCACTTTCAGAATGTTGGAGCCACTGCTACAGGACTCTTGTTGTTCATGCAGAAGCTTGGAGAGTCAGGTGTCAGTGACAATGGTAAAACAGGCAGTGAAATTGCTGTAGTTCACCAATGATTGGGAGCAGATGGCAGACACAGGGAAAATATTGCAGAGTTTAATGTCGTCGGGCATAGAGCTGTTCAAGCTCTATCTAGCTGAACAGAGATACGATACGATTACGATATGATATGATCAAACTTTATTTATCCCAGGAGGGAAATTGAGCTGCCAACCGTCATAAAACACAAGATATATGAAACATGAAATTAAAGTGATGAGTGGAAAGGATTGGGGATGTGCAAAAATTTGGGAAGGCGGGAAAGGGGGGAGAGAGTCAGTCTACCCCACAACAGAAGGGGGAGGGGTTCTACAGTTTGATAGCCACAGGGAAGTAGAATCTCCTGTGGTATTCTGTACTGCATCTTGGTGGAACCAGTCTGTTGCTGAAGGTATTCCTCAGATGAGGCATGTCATGAAGGGAAGGAGGTATATTGTTCAAAATTGTTCAGGGCGGCACGGTAGCGCAGCGGTAGAGTTGCTGCTTTACAGCGAATGCAGCGCCGGAGACTCAGGTTCGATCCTGACTACGGGTGCTGCACTGTAAGGAGTTTGTACGTTCTCCCCATGACCTGCGTGGGTTTTCTCCGAGATCTTCGGTTTCCTCCCACACTCCAAAGACGTACAGGTATGTAGGTTAATTGGCTGGGTAAATGTAAAAATTGTCCCTAGTGGGTGTAGGATAGTGTTAATGTACGGGGATCACTGGGCGGCACGGACTTGGAGGGCCGAAAAAGGCCTGTTTCTGGCTGTATATATATATGATATGATATGATAAAATGATGCACTTTTGGGACTGTTCACACTTTGTTCATTAGACAATAGACAATAGGTGCAGGAGTAGGCCATTCGGCCCTTCGAGCCAGCACCCCTCAACATTAGCAGCCTCAACAATGAAGGACCAGAGGATGCATAACATCAGCCAGGAAATTATATTAGGAAGATATCATAAAATACTGATAATTCAGCATCTGATTGTTCAGACATTCTGATAATTTGGCATGTGACTCACCCATTACTCCGGAATGTGAACCAGGGATCTGGAGTACCAGCAGGGTGTATGACCACCAGCCACCTGGTGTGCAGATTGAGTCCAGAGCCAGATCCAATTTATGGGTCAGGTATGGACCTGGATACAGTGCAGAACACCATAGCTCAAGAACACTGCTAGATTTGTGACCAGAGTCAGAGCCCTGAGTCCTTGTAGTTTTCCTGCTTTCCTTAACTTACTCGGGTTCAGCAAAAATATTGTTACGCTATGACTGCTTAATGTAAAAACAGCAGTGAAAGAAGTGTTTGGGAGGGCGGTCACGGTGGCACAGCGGTAAAGTTGCTGCCTTACAACGCTTGCAGCACCGGAGACCTGGGTTTGATCCCGACCACGGCTGCTGTCTGTACGTAGTTTGTACGTTCTCCCCGTGACCACGTGAGTTTTGTCCGAGACATACTGTTTCCTCCGCACTCCAAAAACGTACAGGTTTGTAGGTTAATTGGCTTGGTATAAGTATAAATTGTCCCAAGTGTGTGTAGGACAATGTTATTGTGCAGGGATTGCTGGTCAGTGTGGTCTCGGAGGGCCGAAGGGCCTGTTTCCCCGCTGTATCTCTAAAATAAATTAAACTAAAGTAAACATCAAATGGTGCCAAAATCTGTTAGACCTACATTGCCAGTCCCAAGAGTGCTGGATTATCACTATCCAAGCTCCCTTATGCATATCTGCAGATTTGTGGTTAGTCCATTTCAAGAATCATTGTATGAGGTAGCAGGCAGGTTTGATGATGCCCTTATGCCTGTAATGTATGGTCACCTGCACGAAGAATCAAATGCAGCAAATGCAAGTATGCCTTCCAGCCACTTATATGATATCAGTGTTATTTACCACTTTCTGCTCATGCTGTAGCAGTACTTTATTGCATTTAGGTATTAGTTGCTTCATCATCTGAAAAAATTGGAATTGAATATTGCAATTATGAGCCAGCATCCATACATTAGTCCTTGTGACTAAAGGAAGGGCATTGATTATATGAGTGTAGATAGTTGGTTTTAGGTTCTCCTCGTGAGAAGTTCCTGCAGCAATGACGTAAGGCTGAGATCATTGCCACCAAAAATCATGAGGATCTTTCTTCGTGCAAATTGTTAGTCCCTGGCTTCTGTTTCCACTGTTCTTCTTGGTTACATCTGATGTTGAAATTTGAGCAAATTTGACAAACATGCTGATGGGTTAAAATAGATTTTCAAAGTGTGTGCTTACATAAGGTTTTCAAAGTTGGCATCGCATCACATTAAAGGTATGGACAGAACCATCTCGTGTACACAATTTTAGATTGAACTACAATATTTGCACCATTCTGCAATTTTGCATTTGTTGTTGTATTTATTGTTATCTGTTATTACTAGTGTATACTTTTTACTCTAAGCATCATGTGAATAAATTTATCCAGATCATCAATATAGAGCACATTGCCTTGGGGAATGGTAACATAATTTCAGCAAAGTGAATTATCTATTTCATTGTTTCCAGACATATATGACAATAATCTAATCTAATCTATCTAATCTAATCTAATATCATTTAATCTAATCACATAGGCACTCACAAATGCAAGTTTTGAATACATATTCACTGATATTTCTTTCAACTGTTTAACCTCCTTCTGGGCTTTCTCCTTGATTTCACTGATCCATGCAATCCACAAAATGAAGGTCTACAGTTGTGTTCGAGAAGCCATGTTAATGTAGCCCAACTGAGCCATTAGTATTTTGAAATTGATCTCTCTAAGGTAACTATCACATAGCCGGCACATTGTAGTTGTCTTGGATGGGATTGAAATGACTTTAATTCACTGGCTTTAACCTCCAGTTAATCTCATCAAATATACTCCTGGGTCAAATTCACCCAACATAGTTCTAAAACAAAAAAAAGCCCAGGGAATGCTTAGTTTAGAGATACAGCATGGAAAGAGGCCCTTTCGGCCCACTGGGTCCACGCCGACCAGCGATCCCCGCACATTAGCACTATCCTGAGCTGCTGCCTTACAGCACCAGAGATACAGGTTCGATCCTAACTATGGGTGCTGTCTGTACAGAGTTTGTACTTTCTCCCCCTGACCAGGTGGGTTTTCTCCATGTGCTCTGATTTCCTCTCATACTCCAAAGATGTACAAGTTTGTAGGTTAATTGGCTTCTGTAAAAATTGTAAATTGTCCCTCGTGTGTGGGATAGTATTAGTGTACAGGATGATTGTTGGTCAGCGTGGACTTGGTGGGCTGAAGGGCCTGTTTCTGGACTGTATCTCTAAAGTCTAAACTCTAAAAGCCTATTACGTGTCAGGTCTGTCCATGTAGTATAGAATTGGCCACAATCTTATTAAATGGTGGAATAGGATTGGGAGACATTATGAAACACTACTATTTCTAATGTTCTCACGGGATCCTGATGGATGTATATGAAAGGTTAGGGCAGCATGGTAGCTAGGCTTCAAAGCTAGAATATAGAGGCTTGGACCATTGATCTAAGTTTTAATATCATCTGTTGATTAAATAGATCTGGATTGAAACTGCTATTTTTAACGGTGACCATTAAACCGGCCGTTTTTTCGTAACAAGCCCACAGTCACTAATGTCTTTTCACAAAAGATTTGTGAACTAATTTCTGAAATGGTTCAACATGTGACTGTTCAGGGGCAGTTAGCTATTGGCAATAATCTTCCAATCCTCATGAATAAGAAACAAAGTTGGGAGACACAAAATGCTGGAGTAACTCAGCGGGTCACGCAGCATCTCTGGAGAGAAGGAATGGATGACGTTTTGGGTCGAGATCCTTCTTAAGACTTAAAACAAAGTTGGGACCTTATTTTCATCTGGATGGGTGAACATCTCCTCCGGTGGCTGCAAGGATGGCTATGCCCAGATCTGAACATAAGAGACCCTTTCCTGGTAATTTCAAATTACTCTTTTATGGAGTTAGAATAAGTAAGGCAGATACCAATCACTTTGATTGCCAAATCAGCCAAGGATGTATTGGTGGTTAGACCCCTGGTAATGCAAACTATACGTCAACCTGCGGACTTGCCTTTTACATTCATGCGATATGAGCATTGCTGGCAGGGCCACCACCTGTTGCCCATTACTAAATGCCCTTGAACTAAATTACATGCACATTCGAGAGGACGGCTATGGGTCATTAATTGCATCTGATGTCACGTGTGGCACCCCTTCCCTATATGACATTATTGGGATTTTAGAGCAATCCGTCATTTTCACAGCCACCATTACAGATATTGAGTTCAATTCTACTTATAATTAATTTACTGAATCTAATGTTCCTTTCTGGCTTGACACGGTGTGATTTGAATTCTTGTCTCTGGATCGTGAGTCGAAGCCTCCAGTTAATAACCAACAAACGAGCTACATGCATTAGATTCTACTGCAAATCAGCAAGGATAAAGTGGTCGGGTCTTTCCGAGGATAACAGGTGTTTATTTTGTGTTTCCACCTCTCACTATCTTTAAAAACTAGCTCCTTTGCACATCGCAAATACCAACAGCAAAACCCAAAAATGAACCCGCTGCTTCTAAGTTATCTTTATCCATAATGACTGAGACACCAGATCATTCAGAGTTCATCGCTGCCACAGATGTAGTCAGCAGTGTGAGGTTAGAGTGCCGGAAGACAGTGACATGCATTTTCCAAGATTTGATATCATTTAACACTGGCAGCAGTGCGGAAATCTGTCAGCAAATGAACACGGTCTGGAAATTTGCTCAACTAAATTGTTAACTGCAGTTTTAAAAAATGAGGAAGGAAAATTGAATGATCATAGAATCATAGAGTCATAGTGACACAGTGTGGAAACAGGCCCTTCGGCCCAACTTGCCCACAACGGCCAACATGTCCCAGCTAGACTGGTCCTACCTATCTGTGTTTGGCCCATATCCCTCCAAACCTGTCTTATCCATGTACCTGTCTAACTGTTTAATAAATGTCGGGATAGTCCCTACCTCAATTACCTCCGCTTGCAGCTTGCTCCATGCACCCACCACCATTTGAGTGAAGATAGACTTTGTGCGTCTACCTGATCTATTCCCCTCATGATTTTGTACACCTCTATATGATCACCCCTCATCTTCCTGCACTCCAAGGAATAGAGGCGCAGCCTAAAATTTGGTAGACTAGACTTTCCTGCCCAATAAATTTGATGAACAAGGGGTATCTCCTGAAGACATGAGATTCTTAACATTATTGTTTGGGAAAATAATAAGGAAGAATGTTTCACCTGGCTGGGGGTGTTAAACAAAGGAGTTAAGGTATTAGAATAAAAGGTCAAGAAAATTGTGTTTGTCCACGATAAATGGTTAGTTCTTGAATGCATTTCAACCAGGCAATAGAAATTTCAACATTAATGGAATCAAGAAGTACATGACACTGTGGCACAGTGGTAGAATTCCTACCTTACAGTGCCTGAGACCCGGGTTCGATCCTGGCTAAGGGCGCTTGCCTGTACGGAGTTTGTACGTTCTCTCCGTGACCTGTGTGGGTTTTCTCCAAGAACTTCAGTTTCCTCCCACACTCCATAGACGTATGGGACCTACAGGTTTGTAGGTTAATTGGCTTGATGTAAGTGTAAAAATTGTCCCTAGTGTAGGATAGTGTTAATGTGTGGGGATTGCTGGTCAGTGTGGACTCGGTGGGCCGAAGGGCCTGTTTCCGAGCAGTATCTCTAAACTAAACTAATCTAAACTACGGGACTAATATTTGACAATGCACATGAGATTAAGGATCTACCCTGATCTCATTAATTGGCAGCCACAAATTGCTCCTCTTTCTATTTCGTGTATTTGTATCTTTCTAATAGAATATTTCAGGTCAATATAGCAGATAGTTGTAAAGTTCAGAAGAGCACCCAGTTTCACAGCAACACAGAATTTTCCTTGCAGGGACCAGGGATCTCAATTGAATGTCCTGAAAAATTAGAGGTTGTTTGATGTTGTTGGCCATGCTCTGTGGCAACTGGAATAAGACAAACCACATGAAACTCACTTTATTATAGATTATTTATAACTGCCTAAAAGAAAGTAAGTTTAACAAGACTTTATTGATTCATTTTGAGTTTGACAAAAATCTACGTCCTAGTTTTACTAGAAGCGAGGATACAGAGTTTGATTCCTTGGTGTAAGCTCTGTGGCAGAATCACATCTCAGGTAAAACCATGCGCTGTTTTACACTTTTGGAACTACTTGTTCAAAATCTTCGGAGGAACACCAAAGAATTTCTGCTGAAGGAAAAATACCGTATTCTCTGGAATATGTTGGGCATCTGCCCTGCCTACCGGTAGTATTTTTATAGGATCATTATTTCAAGCAAACAGTTCATGTCACTCCTTTGCAGCAATTTTCCCACCATCATCAATCAATATTTTCTCACATTGATTTTTGCCTTTGATGTCAGTTCTATTATTTTGGGTGGATTAGTCAGGTTTATCCCATGTCATTTTACCTCGAGGAGCCAATTGTTCAATCTCTCCGGAATTTCACTGACCTTTTACCATCTTAATAATTGTTAACATCGGCTTGAACTTTTTCCAACTTCTGTTAATAAATGATGTATACATCTAATACACATGATTTACTTTATCTAGGATCAAACAACCTAATACTCTAAAGGCACAGTGCTGGAAAAAAATTGATCAGTTGAAGAAAACAAAAGAGGAGTTGCATTTTTAATTAAGGAACAATAAGCCAATCCTTGGCTACATGTTCCACAAATGTCAGGTTAACTTGTTGCTTTAACTGTAAAATCTATCTTGCTCCACTGCAAAGTCTCCTCAAGGTATGTCCACTTTGAGGAAGTTCTCCTCCTCTCTCCGACGAGAGTTCAGCAACATCCTCTCTTGCTGCTCCCCCTCTGTGAACATATTTGAAGCCTACATCTGACCGTCGCATCTTCGCCATGCTGAAATTCCATATTGATTTCTCTAGAGAAGCAATGCTTCTTCTCGATGCTTTATGAGGCTCAGAACGCCACTAAAAATCTGTTCTTAATAATGTCATAGTCAATTAATAGCATCTGCAAATTGGCATACCGCAAGCATGTGGCACCAAGTCATTTACATGTAGATAATTCTCACTAATCAGCTGTGACATTCGAATACTGTAATAGTGCAGCTAAGACATAAAAATCATGACCACAGAGAGCCTGCCATACTGAAACATTCTTCAAGTTGAAGGTGAGATGCTTATTGAAGACCACCTTAACTTAGAAAGCTCTCTAATGTGTGATTGCCTCAAAGATTATAAATAAGAGGATGTAAGGATGAAATGCTGAGGCTCCAGAAGGAACTGGTAAGGCCACATTTGGAATATTGTGAGCAATTTCCGGCACCATATCTGTGGAAGGATGTGCTGGCTCTGGAATGAGTGGGTTAACCTATGATGAGTGTTTGTCGGCACTGGGCTTGTACTCGTTGGAGTTTAGAAGAATGAGGGGGGCCCTCATTGAAACATACAGAATAGGAAAAGGCTTGGCAAGAGTGGATGTGGAGAGGATGTTTCCACTGGTGGGAGAGTCTAGGACGAGAGGTCATAGCCACAGAATTAAAGGACGTTCTTTTAGGAAGGAGATAAGGAGAAATTTCTTTAGTCAGAGGGTGGTGAATCTGTGGAATTCTTTACCACAGAAGGCTGTGGAGGCCAGGTCAGTGGATATTTTTAAGGCAGAGATGGATTCTTGATTAGTACAAGGTTATGAGGAGAAGGCAGGAGAATGGGGGTTAGGAGGGAGAGATAGATCAACCATGAATGAATGGCGGAGTGGACTTGATGGGCCGAATGGCCTAATTCTACTCCTATCACTTATGACCTTATAATGTTTATGCACCATTATAGTAAGTTCTGTTCACTACCTGAAAGAACAGGAGTGTAGATAAAATGTCACGTGCGACTTAATCTACTCAATGTAGCCTTTAATCCCTCCCCTAATCCTGAATTGATATCAGCTTGCTGAATGTAGCTCACTAGAGGCAGGGGGTCCACTATTGAGAAGGTTGGGACCTTGTGTTTCCGTTGAGGGTCAACTGCAACCGTAATGCCAGCCGGAGGATGGAAGTCCACCTGGCTTTGACTGTGGAGATGTACATCACGATAAAATTGTAATTTTAAAATGATATCCTTGTTGGCCAGAAGGAGCATTTTTCTTCAGATTTGCTATCTGAGTGATGAGTACAATTACTGACAGTGAGGCGTTGAGGCTTAAGTTCAATTTTCACCCAAAGCCTAAGACATAATTTCCTTTAGGTCCGGGAGGAGATGATAGGAACTACTTCCAGACCTTCATGTGACAAGGTCCATCGTGCCCACTAACCATCACCCTGGAACGCACCCCTCTCCCCGACACAGCCACCAACATTTGTTTCCAATGATACAAATATCAGACAAGCATTTGTATCTGTGAGAAAGATACCGGGAGAAATGGGTTATTTAATATATTTATAATACAGGTGCTCCTTAACTTACAATGGGGTCACATTCCGATAAACCCATCACAAACCGAAAATATTGTACGTCGAAATGCATTTAATACATCAGATCATGTGGCCGGAAGCGAGCTCAGTGTTGCCCAGTGTTTGCACCATTGTAAAGTTGAAATATCGTATGTCAAAGCATCGTTGGTCGGGAAGTATCTGTATTACAAAGCAATTTCAAGCACTATGATCATGCATCAGATTCCTGGCTGTTTGCATTTACTGATGCACAAGCAGGAAAATCCTATATTACATTTGTCCCTCACACGATTAGCACTGATGAACTCCAGGACACCATGCTTGGTTTTTCCCTTTATGGATTCTCGGTATCAAGTTTCTTCTTTATGCTAACAGAATATAACTGTATTTTTCCTCATTGTCTCAAAGATCAAATAACATTAAACATAGACCATAGATCAGTACAATGCAAGACTAGGCTTTATGCCCCACTGAGATAGATCACTTTAGGCCCTGGGGATGTATGCATCCTAATGCTCTTCAAGAGCCCTAGTACAACTTGTTTCTTGATCAGGCAGCAAGCAGCATGTGAGACTAGGAAAGCACATCTCGGACACACAGACCCTCAGCATAGGAGCACCTCAAGGCTGCGTACTCTCCCCTCTCCTTTACTCTCCCTACATCAATGACTGCACCTCCACTGACTCCTCTGTCAAGCGTCTCAAGTCTGTGGATGACACAACCCTGATTGGACTGATCCAGGATGGGGAGGAATCTGCCTACAGATGGGAAGTGACACAGCTGGCGTCCTGGTGCCATCGCAACAACCTGGAGCTCAATGCTCTTAAGACAGTGGAACTAATTGTAGACTTTCAAAGAGATCCCCTCACCTCCCCCCACTCACCATCAACAACACCACAGTCACATCTGTGGTGTCATTTAAGTTCCTTGGAACCATCATCTCCAGGGTCCTTAAATAGGGGGCTACCAGCGACTCCACAGTCAAAAAGGCCCAACAGAGGATGTACTTCCTGCGGCAACTGAGGAAACACAATCTGCCACAGGCAATGATGGTCCAATTCTATACTGCTATGATTGAGTCCGTCCTCACCTTCTCTATCATGGTCTGGTTTGGCTCAGCCACCAAGCACGACATCCGGAGGCTGCAAAGGATCGTTCAATCAGCTGAGAAGGTTGTTGGCTGCAATCTTCCCCCCATTGACGAACTGTACATTGCAAGGGCCAGGAAGCGAACGGGCAAGATCATCTCTGACCCCTCTCACCCTGGCCACAAACTCTTTGAAGCACTTCCCTCTGGAAGGCGACTCCAGACTGTCAAAGCAGCCACAGCCAGACATAAAAATAGCTTTTTTCCACGAGTAGTAGTTCTACTCAATAATCAAAGTCTGTAGTCTCTTTTTTGCTCTGGTTTATTTTCACCCACATGTTTAGACCGTAATGTTGTACACTTATTGTTTTGATGTGTTCATGCATTATTCTTAATTGTTAACTGTATGTTTGTGTTGCCATTTGTGAGCGGAGCACCAAGGCACATTCCTTGTATATGTACATACTTGGCCAATAAACTTATTCATTCATTCGTTCATTCATTCATTCATTCATTCATTCATTCATTCATTCATTCATTCAATCATTCATTCAAACTGTCCTAGCATATTAGTATTCCCCACACTGGCCTTCATTTCCTTGTCCATGGTGAAAACAGATGCAAAGCACTCGTTTCACTTTGGTTATGTTCTTCTTTCCCATATAAAAAGCCTTGGGGTTTCCTTTAATCTGACTTGCTTGTGACATTTCATGGTCTGCTTTGGCCCTTTTGATTGCCCGCTTAAGTTCCTTCTTGTTTGCTTCATATTCCTCAAAGTCCTCAATTGATTCATCTTTCTAAAACTCGATTGCACTTCCTTTTTCTTTTTGATCAAACTTACAATCGCCAATGAAGGGTCTCGACCTGAAACAGCACCCATTCCTTCTCTCCAGAGTTACTGAGTTACTCCAGCTTTTTGTGCCTATTTACAATCTCTTTGATCATCCAAGGTTTCCTTGCCTTGCATCCTATCTTTTATTGAAGGAAATTAAATATTAGTGTGTACCAAGGTTTAAGCTATGACTTTTTTTCTCCTTTCCCTGGAATTTTGCTGCTGCATACCCATGTGAGTGACACATTTATCTTCTGATCAGGAAATCCAGTTTGTTCATTTTAGTTTCAATTAGCAGAGAGACATGACAGTTTTTCACTAATCAAGGCATGGTTCATTTAAAGTGGACAGAATTAGCCTGTTGTCATACTTCAGATCTTATACCCCAAGACCAACTGCAAGAACTAGAGACTACACACGCTGTCAAATAACAATTCAATTAAGTAGACGAGTCGTCCATCATAGCGGACGTTACTTTGATTAAAATGCCTGCTGTTATCATGGATATCATCTATCAATTTTTAGAGCCATACTTCAGAATTAAAATGGCACACATTAACATAAAAATATGTATTTGATCAACAAAAAAAACGATTAATTAAATGGTTGGAAAATGACACAGGAAATAGGGGGAAACCATAGTACATTTGTAAGGTTGTGGATTCTCCACTTTGCAAATTGGTGCCAACTAATGCACTTGTCCAAAATCTTGATGCTACAGATTTATGACTTAAAATGATCCTTGCCATTTTATTTCCTGTCATGTTCTATGCTTCCATGACATATGAGATTGGAGTTATCTACTGAATCTGTATTCCTTTTGGTTCCTAGTTGAAACTGCCTGCTGGTCATGTATTCATTTTAACACAGAACAAGTCGACAATTGAATCTCCAGGGGTATGAAGTTGGCCTTTGTCAGTCGCACTGATTGAATGATAATGAAAGAACAATCTATTTTAATACTTGTACAATTTCCTTGTTCATTGACTTCTGATGCATAAGGGTTAGGGTAGAATTATTGATGATCAATTTATTCTCTCACCTCCATAATATCTAATGTCTTCCATAAACTCTGTTTTAATCACAAAGTTAGCCAGAAAAGTTCTTCATTTCAGTCTTTGCTGCCAAATCAGAATTCCCGTGTGTGTGACTAACTTTACAGAATTGGTTGTATGTTATTGGACTCTCCATCTTGTCTACAACACACCACATTCAAAACTCCAATCCAGTGAATAAAGCGTTTAGCTATTGTATGCAATGGGACTATCAGGTTTCCTCGAGGGAAAGCAAATAAATTAATGGATTTTTATTTCTTTAACATATGGTTAAGTACTGATCTTGAATTCAAAGCAAACAAAATGCACTCAGAGCCAAGATTAATTGGCAGTCATTGCGATTATAATTTTATATTTCCTCTTTGACAAATACATTGTAAAGCTCCACGGTAGAAGTCACCTCTGTTTACAAGGAGCTCCATTACAATTTGTAAAAAATAATTTGTTTTATGATAAATTGTGTTCTCTGCATAAAGTGGATAATCCCAGGAGCTCTTGCACAAATTGGCACTGCAAAATGGTAGGAGATAATATTTATAATGTTGGGAGATATCGTCAAACTGAAAATGGGAAATCGAACAAAAAGGCTAAAGTGTGGGTACATTTATGAATGTTATCTGCATTTCTGTGCTTTTTCTGTTATTCACAAGGGTCTGTTATAACATTTAAAAAAATGATATTTTTCTGCTCATTTAAAAACGATGGAAACTACATTTCAAATGTATGGATAAGTAACAATGACAAAATGATTGGTCACTTTTTTCCTGTGGCTACGTACATACATCCATATATGTATAGCCAATCATTTTATAAAAATAAAAACATTCTGTTTTTCAGAAAACAGAAAAGCCGGAAATCACCAGGCCCGGACAATGTTTCCCCCTCTACCCTTAAGCTCTGTGCCGAACAACTGGCACCGATCTACACAGACATTTTCAACCAGTCCCTGCAAACTGCGCTGTCCCTGCCTGCTTCAAGGTCTCCACTATTGTCCCTGTACCCAAAAAGACAAGGATCACTGGTCTTAATGACTACAGGCCTGTCGCACTTACCTCTGTAGTCATGAAGACATTTGAAAGACGTGCTGGTCCAGCTGAAAAACATCACAAACCCCCTGCTGGACCCCCTGAAGTTTGCATACAGGGCCAATAGACCGATGGACGATGCAGGCAACCAAGGCCTGCACTTCATCCTCCAGCACCTAGACCACAAGGGGAACTATGCCAGGATTCTGTTTGTGGATATTAGCTCTGCTTTTAACACCATTGTGCCAGAGCTACTACACTACAAACTCTCCCAGCTGACTGTGCCTGAACCCCTCTGTCAGTGGATCATCAACTTCCTGACGGACAGGAAGCAACATGTGAGGCTGGGAAAGCACATCTCGGACCCGCAGACCCTCAGCGTAGGAGCACCGCAAGGCTGCGTACTCTCCCCTCTCCTTTACTCTCTCTACACCAACGACTGCACCTCCACAGACTCCTCTGTCAAGCTCCTCACATTTGCAGGTGACACTACCCTGATTGGACTGATCCAGGATGGGGCGGAATCTGCCTACAGATGGGAAGTGACACAGCTGGCGTCCTGGTGCCATCGCAACAACCTGGAGCTCAATGCTCTCAAGGCAGTGGAACTAATTGTAGACTTTCGAAGAGATCCCCCTCCCCTCCCCCCACTCACCATCAACAACACCATAATCACATCTGTGGATCATTTAAGTTCCTTGGAACCATCATCTCCAGGGACCTTAAATGTGAGACCACCATCGACTCCACAGTCAAAAAGGCCCAACAGAGGATGTACTTCCTGTGGCAACTGAGGAAACACAATCTGCCACAGGCAATGATGGTCCAATTCTATACTGTTATCATTGAGTCCGTCCTCACCTTCTCCATCATGGACTGGTTTGGCTCAGCCACCAAGCACGATATCCAGAGGCTGCAACGAATCATTCGCACAGCTGAGAAGGTTGTTGGCTGCAACCTTCCCCCCCATTGATGAACTGTACACTGCAAGGGCCAGGAAGTAAGCGGGCAAGATCATCTCTGACCCTTCTCACCCTGGCCACAAACGCTTTGCAGCACTTCCCTCTGGAAGGTGACTCTGGACTGTCAAAGCAGCCACAGCCAGACATAAAAACAGCTTTTTTCCACGAGTGATAGTTCTACTCAATAACCAAAGTATGTAGTCTCTTTTTTGCTCTGGTTTATTTTCACCCACATGTTTAGACCATAATGGTGCATCATTATTGTTTTGATGTGTTTATGTTTTATTCTTAATTGTTAACTGTATGTTTGTGTTGGCATTTGTGAGCAGAGCACCAAGGCACATTCCTTGTATCTGCATACTTGGCCAATAAACTTATTCATTCATTTATTCATTCATTCATTCATTCATTCGTAAAAGATGTATAGAATTGTTTTATAAATGTAGAAGCGTCTGCTATAATCGTTCATTGCATTAATGAATTGGGCTTATGGGGAAACTGGATAGTTTGTTTACAGATTTTTGAACTAGCTTGGGGTAATGTACATCAATAGACAATAGACAATAGACAATAGGTGCAGGAGTAGGCCATTCAGCCCTTCGAGCCAGCACCGCCATTCAATGCGATCATGGCTGATCACTCTCAATCAGTACCCCGTTCCTGCCTTCTCCCCATACCCCCTCACTCCGCTATCCTTAAGAGCTCTATCCAGCTCTCTCTTGAAAGCATCCAACGAACTGGCCTCCACTGCCTTCTGAGTATACAAAACTCATTTATTTGATAGGGGTAAAGAATAGTTTTAAATAGTAAACTCATTCATAGATTCAACCCTTGGACTAACAGGAATCAGGGTCTTAGTGACGCCACTTTGATAAATACCCACGTTTTAACTGGATACTGAATATGTCCAATCAGTGAATATGTGGATGTACAATTGTTTCTGGTTACTACAGTGAGTGGTGGCAAAATTATGTTTAATTATACAGAATATAAAATCTTAACATGAGACAAAAATGTGTCCTCAGATCCTTATGGTGAACACGCTGACAGGGGTGGTAGTGGAAGCACAGACAATAGTGCTTTTTGAGGTTTTAAAAAGCTTTTTGAGCTTTTAAAATGTAGGAAGATGCAAGGAATGGAGGGATATGGAGCACATGGGAGTATTTAAAATTTGCATCATACTCACCATAGACACTGCATGTCGATGGGCCTGTTCTTGTGTTGTCCTGTTCAATGTTGTATGATATAAATACAATTTTTAATTTTTGCCAATGGCAGAAACTTGGGAAGGATAGTCAATTCTGAAGAGGACCATAACAAATTTCAAAAGAACATTAATTCGCTTGGAGAATGGACACATCACAGGGAAATGCATTTCAAAATTGATACGAGCCATATTTACGTAAGAAAAAATTTGCTCATATAACGTTTAGAAAATAAGAATCTAAATGGGATCGAGCTGGGAATGCACACATTACTAAATGTGATGCGACTCAATAAGATCATCTAAGCAAACAACATGATCAATATGCTTTCAAGAGAGAGCAAGATAGAGCTCTTAAAGGTAGCGGAATCAGGGGGTGTGGGGAAAAGGCAGGAATGATTGTGAATGATCAGCCATGATCACATTGAATGGCGGTGCTGGCTCGAAGGGCCGAATGGCTTACTCCTACACCTATTGTCTATTGTCTATTATCTATAATATGAAGTGGTCAATTAAAGAAAAGAAATCAGAAGGTTGAATGATTGATTGATACTTTATTATCATATGTAATGTCACAGTGAAATTCTTTGTTTTGCATACCATACACAAGTATGCAAAGAGTCACCATGCATAGGGCGCCGACAAAGGGCACCATGCATAGGGCACCGACAAAGTGACAGTGGTCAATGTAGTCCCCAGTGGCCACTCTTTGTTCTTGGCACCCCCTCCCCCCCCCCCCAAGTCGTGTCCCTCTTTGCACCTGGCCGTCCTCGACCGACTTCCGACACCCACCGTGGGCCCATCCAATCTTCCTTTACTCAGTGAGTGATGAGAACGTGACTGGTATAGATGGATGTTTAGGCAACCTCAGTAAGCCTACAAGGAATGAAAATCTGAAGTTATGATGATAACGTTAGATGGAGATATGATATGATATGATACAATACGATATGATATGATACGATAGAACTTTATTTATCCCAGGAGGGAAATTGATCTGCCAACAGTCATAAAATCACAAAATACATGAAACATGAAATTAAAGTGATGAGTGGAAAAGATTGGGCATGTGCAAACATTGGGGAAGGGGGTGGCGGGAGGGGTGTCAGTCTCAGTCTACTCCACGACTGAAGGGGGAGGGGTTGTACAGTTTGATAGCCAAAGGAAGAAGCATCTCCTGTGGCATTCTGCACTGCATCTTGGTGGATCCAGTCTATTGCTGAAGGTACTCCTCAGGTTGACCAGTGTGTCATGGAGGGGGTGAGCTGTATTGTCCAGGATGCTCTGCAGCTTAAGGAGCATCGTGAAGCATGAGCTACAGCATGGACTGGTTGAGTTTAATGGCATATATTTTGTGCTCTATTGTCTATGTTAGGAAGGAACATTGACTTGACAGGTTGTGACAAGGGAACAGGTTCAAGGATCTGATTAGTAGAACAGGAAAAGGCTCACTCATCTGTTTCGTTGCAAATCTGTTTTATTGGCAAGGGAGGACAAAAAGAATATTTGTCTTGGTATGCACGGGGTCCAATTTTACAGCAGCACACCTCTCTCGCTCTCTCTCTCTCTCTCTCTCTCTCTCTCTGCCTCTGTCCACAGTGCTGATCGCAGCTCAGCCCGTCTGTGAACCCCTCTCGTACATAAACGTGAACTATCTTCTGGCTTACTGGTGGCTGCCTTTATACAGGATACAGCTAAGAAATCAGGTGTTGAAATAACCGCCGGTAAATCATGGCCAATAGACAATAGACAATAGGTGTAGGAGGAGGCCATTCAGCCCTTCGAGCCAGCACCGCCATTCAATGTGATCATGGCTGATCATTCTCAATCAGTACCCCGTTCCTGCCTTCTCCCCATACACCCTGACTCCGCTATCCTTAAGAGCTCTATCCAGCTCTCTCTTGAATGCATTGCTGCTGCTCCCAAATTCAAACTGTAACCAATGGCAGGGGGCTGCATCCCAGCAAGCCCCCCCCCCCCCCCCCCCGGGAACAAAGCGCTATCAGCCGCAGACTTGGCGCGCAAATCAATACACACAGCGCTACAGACGTGAAAGGTAATACACACAGCGCTGCCAGTTTGCCTCGCAAAGGTTTAAACAGAGCGCTGTCGGCTTAACGCGTGGACATTTAACCAAAGAGCTGTAGGCTGCAGTGCTATGGGTTCTAAATGTAGCGCTACTGACTGCAGCGCTATGGTCTTTAAACATAGTGCTATGGCCACATCGCTATGGGCTTTAAACACAGCGATATGGGCTTTAAACACTGCGCAATGGGCTTGAACCATAGCGCTATGGCCACAGCGCTACGGGTCACAGACTGTTCGGGAAAATCCTCGTATAACACAGGTTAACCACATTATTTATGATTTCTTCACTTGCACCGTCTGAACTGCTGAATGGCACCAACATTTTCTATTTTCATTTTCCACTGTTCTTTGCTGAACCATGTATGTGGGAATGTTAGCTGAAGAGCAATTGGACACAGATCTGAATGGCTCCATCTCGAAAACCTTGCCAAAACTTGGTGCCAAGATTCGCAAATTTCAAAATTTGCACTGGGGATTAACTGACATCAAGTTAGTTGCTCTCCAATATGGAGTCATTGTCTTCATAAGAGGAAATAATTAGTGAGGAATAACAGACATCAGTGTTAGACATATAAGAAAATAACTGCAGATGCTGGTTCAAATCGAAGGTATTTATTCACAAAATGCTGGAGTAACTCAGCAGGTCAGGCAGCATCTCAGGAGAGAAGGAATGGGTGACGTTTCGGGTCGAGACCCTTCTTCAGACCCGAAACGTCGCCTATTCCTTCTCTCCTGAGATGCTGCCTGACCTGCTGAGTCACTCCAGCATTTTGTGAATAAATACCTTCAGTGTTAGACATTTTCATTTCGCAAAGCTTACTCTGTTTAATGTTTAATTCTTATTAAACGTTAGAGGCATTTCAAGTAAAGACAGATAAGTTGACCTGCTGAGAGATTTTTTTAACAATAGTGCTGTTTTTAATTTTGTGATTGAGATTAGGCTTGGCACTGTGGTGCAGCGGTAGAATTGCTGCCTTACATCGCCAGGGACCCTGGTTTGATCCTGACTGCGGGTGCTGTTCGTTCGGTGTTTGTACGTTCTCCCCTTGACTGCATGGGTTTTCTTAGGGAGCTCCGGTTTCCGCCCACATTCCAAAGATGTACAGGTTTGTAGGTTAATTGGCTCTGGTAAGCATTGTACATTGTCCCTGGTTAGGATAGTGCTAGTGTGCGTGGATAGCTAGTCAGCGCGGACTTGGTGGGCTGAAGGGCTTGTTTCCGCGCTTTATCTCTAATCTAAGCTAAACTGAACTAAAATTCAATCCTCTTTCTCATGTTCTGTTTCCTGTGCTTTATGCTTGAAGTATTGCTTATCAAAGTACTCAAAAGATGCTTGAGCTTATGTGAAAGAGAAATGGATAGAAATGTAAACATTTGGGACTTGTTTGAAATGAAGAGCAAGGAGATAGCCATCAAGCACAGGGAACATTGCAAGGAAGCAACTTTTTTGTGATTAAACTGACATCTTGCCAGTCATGCCCCCAAGCATTTCTCAAAACTCATTCAATGGATTGCAATTGAATAAAACAATAACAGGTGGTTCTAAATTGTACATAAATAAACATAGCACAAAAAGTAAGGAAATTTGTGTTTGGTAGATTATTTCTTTGTTGTAACAATGCTTCTTGGCAATAAATCTTATACCGTTGGAAAGCCTGTTTATTTCCCTTTTAAATGGTGCCACATTTGTAAGGAACATGCATTTGTGGGATGAGCAGCAGAGCTGAGTATATGGGTTGCGCCCATGAAAAATTTGCCAAATCTTCTCTGCCAATGCCAAACAGCTTATTCTGCTGTTGCTATTGACTCTTGTTTTGAGCTTCTGGTACCCCCAGGTGCTGACAATCAGGTGCCTGATTGGCACCTGATTGGCAGCATCTGTGAGCATGGGCCCTGCTACAGCGGTCAGTAGGTGTCTGCTCCAAGAATCGGCATGCCACCTTTGACTGATCTGGATAGGGCCCGTGCGATAGGGCAACTTCAAGCTGGTGTTCCGCAAAACCAAGTTGCGGCATTATTTGGAGTGAGCCCTAGTACCATCTCCAAAGTGAAGGCCAAGTTCCATATAACGGGGGATGTCAGAGACAGGCCGCGAAGTGGGCGTCCCAAGAAGACGACACCCGAAGAAGACTGTTTCCTCACCCTGTCAGCACTTAGGAACCGTAGGCTGTCTTCTACAGATTTGCAGTCAAGGTTTGCAGGATGATATGGCCGACGGCTCTCTGCCCAGACAATTCGGAACAGACTGCACGCAGCCGATCTCCGGTCTCATAGGGCTGCCAGATCAGTCAAACGTGGCATGCCGATTCTGGGGGTACCAGAAGCTCAAAACAAGAGTCAATAGCAACAGAAGAATGAGCTGTTTGGCAGTGGCAGAGAAGATTTGGCAAATTTTTCATGGGCACAACCCATATACTCAGCTCTGCTGCTCATCCCACAAATGCATGTTCCTTACAAATGTGGCACCATTTAAAAGGGAAATAAACAGGCTTTCCAACGGTATAAGATTTATTGCCAAGAAGCATTGTTACAACAAAGAAATAATCTACCAAACACAAATTTCCTTACTTTTTGTGCTATGTTTATAAAGAGAGACAGATTACCCAGAGGTGATGGGAAATCTAGCATTCGTTGTTGGGCAGACGCGTTGCAGTAATGATTGTGATCAGGGCTTGACATGCTTTCCCTCAATATTCTGGGTAGTGAAGGATAAAAATAATGTTACTCGGACAATGTTCTAAGACCTGTGCAATTATATGATCAGATCCTCCAATGAATCAGGAGACAAAGAGAAAAATAATGATTATTCGGGATAAAAATTTTATGGAATTATTTTCAATAAGAAAAGATATCCTACAGTAAGATAGTGATGGAAAGATTTTGCAGAAGCATCTAACATTGTTCTCAGCATGAATTGACTCGGCCATCATTGTCTTAAATGGACGTTTTTGTAAGATCTAATATATTAAATGTTAGCTTTTGTTTTTTGAGTAAATCAAAAAGAAATGTTTGTAAAGAATTGAACGCAAAAACCTGGACAAATCTTTTATTTTGAACATCATTAACACCAAATCAAAGGGGCTAGGTACCAATTCAAATATTAAGCCAGCTTAAACAAGATTTTTTGTATCTCATCATCAAGATCTGATTTAATTCTTGAAATACCTTCGATTTGTACCAGCATCTGCAGTTATTTTCCTACACTACTAATCCTTGACAATATATGTTTGCACACAATACTCCAGAAGTGGTCCCACCAATCACTTGTATAGATGCACCATGATGTCCCAACTCCTGTACTCAGTTCCCTGATTGATGAAGCCAAGTGTGCCAAATGCTTTCTTCAAGACACTGACAACTTGTTTCTCCAATTCCAGTCAACTATGTATCTGTGTCCCTTGTCTTTCAGTTCCAGACCTCTACCATCAACTGTAAAAGTCTTGCTCTGATTTACCTTAAAGTGCAACACCTCACTCTTAGCCAAGTTAAAATCCACGTACCATTCTTTGGCCCACTTCACCGCTAGATCTAGGCTGTGTTGTAATCTTTGATAACCTTCTTCACTGTCCATTGTGCCACCAATTTTGGTGTCACCTAGAAAATGGACTAATCACCTTGATGAAATTGTCATCCCCATTGTTAATGTAGATGATAAACAACAGAGGACCTCCTTATGGCACACCAATGGTCATAAACCTCCAATCTGAAAAGCAACCCTCCACTACCACTCTCTATCTCCTTCCCCCAAGCCAAATTTGTATCCAATTGGCTAACTTCCTCTGGATCTCATGGGACCTAATTTTTCTCGACCAACCGCCTTGTCAAAAGCATTGACAATGTTAACATCGGCAATGTTCACTGACCTACCATTGTCATTCCTCTTGGTCACTTTTTCAAGAAAACTCATGGGAGGCCACACACCAACCTACAGTCCCATTCATGGCCACAGACGCACCTGCCTGTGCCCCTGACTATTACTTCCCTAGAGTTTGCTCTACACTTCTTTACAGCAGAGCCACTTGTGGAGCCACTAACCTGGCTGCCATTTCTATTTTCTCGGAATCACCATCAAAATAAACCTGGGGATCTCACAATGGACGCTGATAGCATCTCGTTTTAAGGATATTAAACACATAATTTTAGCCACATTAGACTTCAGTTTAATTTCCAGTTCTAATTGCATCCTAATGTTATATTGCGCTCCAAAACTATTCTCACAAACTATGTATTTTCTGAAGATAGACTCAAAATGCTGGAGTAACTCAGGCAGCGAGAGAGTATTTTCCATCTTATTCTGTTTAATTTCACATTTCTGAAATTCTTACATTTAGTTTAATTTCAGCAATGGATGAAAATCAGATTTTTACAAATGTGATGTTAATTAGGACTCCATTGTGAGTTTTTCCTTCCCAATTTCTCAGTAGTATTGGTATTGGTATTGGTTTATTATTGCCTTTTGTACCAAGATGGAGTCAAACACTTTGTTTGCGTGCTATCCAGTCAGATCATGCCATACACGGTGACAATCTCGCCATACACAAGTACAACAAGTAGAGCTAAGAGAAAAATATCAGTGCAGAATATAGTGTGAGAGCGTTGGAGCATTACAGTTATCGAGACATTTCAGAGACAAAAAATAACTGTAAGAGCTGCAGTGAGGCAAATTGGGAAATTGGGATTTCCTTTTAGATTATGAGAGGACTGTTCAGGAACTTGATAACAGTGTGGAAGTAGCCGTTTCTGAAGCTGATGGTACATGCTTTCAAACTTTGTATCTTCTACCCAACAGGAATGGGGGGAAGAGCGCACGTTAGGGGTGTAAATAATCCTTGGTTACGTTGGTTGCTTTTCCGAGGTAGCATAGATGGAGTCGATGGTGGGAGAGGCTGGATTGTGTGATGGGCTGGGCTACATCCATTACTCTTGACAATTTCTTGCAGTCTTAGGCAGAGTTGTTCCCAAACCAAGCTGTGATACAACCCGATATTAGGCTTTCTATGAAGCATCTGTATACATTGGTGAGAATTATTGGAGGCATGCCAGATTTTCTTCTTCCAAGGAAGTAGAGGCATTGGTGTGCTTTCTTGGCTGTAGCTTCAGTGTGGTTGACCCAGGACAAATTGTTAGTGGTATATACACCAAGAAACTTGAAGCTCTCCACCATCTCCGCTTCAGCGCCATTGATGCTAACTTGGCTGAATACGCAATCTCCTTTCCTGAAGTCAATTACAAGCTCCTTTATCTTGCTGACATTAAAGGAGAGCTGGTTGTTTTGACACCATGTTACTGCATTATTATCTCCTTCCTGTGCTCCATCTCATAATTGTTTGGTGTGGTGTCATCAGCAAACTTGTAAACAGAGTTTATTTCATGCCAAGTATTGTAAATGCTTTTTCATGCCAAATATTGTAAATACATTTTCATGCCAAGTATTGTAAAACATGGCAAGTCTTTTTAAAATGTCTTGGTTGAGACATTCCCACATGCAATACCGAGCAAGTTAATCAGGGGCATTATCCAACCATGTGAAATGATCCCTCTTTCTCCTGGGTGAATCAGATGTGACAAGGTAATCTCTCTAACCACATATCGTGGTATCACCAATCACATTTGGGCTCTAATTCAGTGCAGGAATATTGCACAGCATTGTCAGTCACTGATGAGATTCTGCTGTGAAAACATTAGTACAGATTTGTATTCACATCAGTCTGGTGAAGGAGCATGTAAACTGTGCAACCACTTAGATACACTTAAATTTAGAATGACCTGGTGGTGTCATGTATTCAAGTACCAGTGTAATGTGAAACCAAGAAGCAGAGGATGGCTCATTCTACTGTAACCTCTTATGTGGTGTACACTTGGCTCCCAGTGGGAAACAGATCCTTACACAGGGAGGAAAGGAATGCCAAAAGATAGTGAAATATGTAATGTACCTTTGGCGAAGTCTGTGAGAATGTTATTTATTATAACTATTAAGCAAGAGGGAGAACAGAAATACAGGAGTGGGGATAGAGGCATCTACTACAGTGGGATTAAAGAGTTGTGTAGGTAGGCACATGGAAGTGCAGAGAACAGAGGGATATGGATCATGTACAGGCAGATGAGATCAATTTAATTACAATCATGTTCAGCACAAACATTCTGGACCGAAGGGCCCTTTCCTGTGTAGTGTTTCTTGTGTGCATAGAGTTACTATGCAAGTGTTTATATTTGAACTTTGTACAGATCTCTTTGCATTAACTTCACACACTGGACTGGACGTTGAGGTAACAACATATCAAGGCCTACAAAAATGTCCTTGGAGAGTTAACTTGCTGTTCCCATCATTGCCGTGCCATCTGACTTTCACTGCAATCGCGAAGTGAAGTGTCATGTTTTCAGCATCAATTTTTGAAAACCATGAAAATGCCACCAATCTCAGACCTGCCACTGAGAATGTGGGAAATCATCAATCTGCCCACCTCCTCCATTGCCGAAAAATCCAATCCAATCTCAAAGCAATTGTGGATATAAATGCCAGGTCATTCACCACATCAGGAAGCATTGCCCACGTCGGAAGGCTGGTTTCCCTCCCAGCTCAATCTATTACTCCACTCCCTGTACACCTATGACTGTGCGGCCAATTACGCCAACTTTTGATCTTTAAACTCGCTAATGGTACCACTGTTGACAACCAGATCAATAACAGTGACGTGACAAAGTAGAAAGAGGTGGAGAATTTTGTGTCGTGGTGTCAGGACAAAAACATGGCCCTTAACATCCACAAGAGAAACGAGTTAGTTGTTGACCTGATGAAGCGATTGGGTGAACACAAAGCTCTCTCCGTCAATGGTGCTGCCATTGAGATGGTCGACAGCTTTTGGTTACTGGCCAGTCATAATACCGTTAACCTAAACTGGCCTCTTCACACTGATGTGGTGAGCATGAAAGTGCATCAACATATTTACTTTGTTAGTCGTCTGAGAAGATTTAGACTTCTGAACTTCTACCATTGCACAATAGACAATGTTCCTTCAGGATGCATCTCACCTGGTACGGCAACTGTTCTAATCTTGTCCGATTGAGCATGCAGAGAGTGGTGAACACAGCCCAGTCCATCACAGGCTCATTACTTCCTTCAGTCAAGTCCTTCATCATGGTGCCTTGCATTAGGAAGGCTGGATGCATCGTTAAGGATGCCTGACACCCTTGCCAATACCTTTACTCTCTTCTATCTTCTGGCAGAAGATACTGCAGCTTGAAAGCTCGGATGTCCATACTAAAGAACAGTTTCTGCACAATTGCTTTCCCAGTCCTTAATCAATCACCTCTTTTATATCTAATTCCATGTACCCCTACTCTTAATGCTTCCTCTTTTAGGTAATCCATTATTTAACGTTACTATCTTTATCTTGCACTCTTCAAATTGCACTACTATCTTGCATGATTCTGCTGTTTTTCAATCATCAGTAACTTGTTCAATTTTTGCCTGATAGGTCATTAAACTTTAGACTTTAGTAAGGCAGCATGGTGGCATAGCAGTAGAGCTACTACCTTACAGCGCCAGAGACACGGGCTTGATCCTGACTACAGTTGCTTGTCTGAACAGAGTTTGTACATTCTCCCCGTGACCTGCATGGGTTTTCTCAGAGACCTTCTGTTTCCTATCACACTCCAAAGACGTGCAGGTTTGTAGGTTAATTGGCTTGGTATAAAAATGTTAAATTGTCGCTAGTGTGTGTGGGGTAGTATTAATGTGTGCAGGGATCACTGGTCGGTGGAGATTTGGTGGGCTGAAGGGCCTGTTTCTGTACTGTGTCTCTAAACTAAACTAAACTAAACTAAACTAAACTAAACTAAACTAAACTAAACTAAACTAAACTAAACTAAACTAAACTAAACTAAACTAAACTAAACTAAACTAAACTAAACTAAACTAAACTAAACTAAACTTTAGAGATACAGTATGGAACCGAGTCCATGCCCACCAGCGATCACCCCATACATTAGTACTATCCTACACACTAGGGACAATTAATTTTTTTATAGAAGCCAATTAATCTACAAACCTGTACGTCTTGAAGGGATTAAAAGTAACATTAGCAAATATGCAGATGACACAAAGCTGGGTGGCAGTGTGAACTGTGAGGAAGATGCTATGAGGTTGCAGGGTGACTTGGACATGTTGTGTGAGTGGGCGGATGCATGGCAGATGCAGTTTAATGAGGATATGTGTGAGGTTATCCACTTTGGTGGTAAGAATAGAAAGGCAGATTATTATCTGAATGGTGTCAAGTTAGGAAAAGGGGACATACAACGAGATTTGGGTGTCCTAGTGCATCAGTCACTGAAAGGAAGCATGCAGGTACAGCAGGCAGTGAAGAAAGCCAATGGAATGTTGGCCTTTATAACAAGAGGAGTTGAGTATAGGAGCAAAGAGATCCTTCTGCAGTTGTACAGGGCCCTAGTGAGACCACACCTGGAGTACTGTGTGCAGTTTTGGTCTCCAAATTTGAGGAAGGATATTCTTGCTATTGTGGGCATGCAGGGTAGCTTCAGTAGGTTAATTCCCGGAATGGCGGGACTGTCATATGTTGAAAGATTGGAGCGACTAGGCTTGTATACACTGGAATTTGGAAGGATGAGAGGGGATCTTATTGAAACATATACGATTATTAAGGAGTTGGACACGTTAGAGGCAGAAAACTTGTTCCCAATGTTGGGGGAGTCCAGAACCAGAGGCCACAGTTTAAGAATAAGGGGAAGGCCATTTAGAACGGAGATGAGGGAAAACTTTTTCAGTCAGAGAGTTGTAAATCTGTGGAATTCTCTGCTTCAGAAGGCAGTGGACGGCAATTCTCTGAATGCTTTCAAGAGAGAGCTAGATAGAGCTCTTAAGGATAGCGGAGTCAGGGGGTATGGGGAGAAGGCAGGAGCGGGGTACTGATTGAGAATGATCAGCCATGATCACATTGAATGGTGGTGCTGGCTCAAAGGGCTGAATGGCCTACTCCTGCACCTATTGTCAACTGTCTATTGTCTTTGGAGTGTGGGAGGAAACTGAAGAAAACCCGTGCGTTTGCAAGGAGAACATACAAACTCCGTACAGACAGCACCCGTAGTCAGGATCGAACTCTGGTCTCTGGCATTGCAAGGCAGCAGCTCTATCACTGTGCCATTTTGCCACCCAGGTATAACTCTTCAGATCAAAGATCATTTCTGCAAAGCTGTTTTGGACGTGTAGTATAAAAATTCAATAATGCAGTTTTGCAGTTGCGACTTCTCACAGATAGTCCCTATTGTTAACATTTAGTTATAGTTTGTAAAGCTATTATTAAAGCGCTAAAGGGGAATAGAGCCTTCCAGGTAATTCCATTAATTAGATTTTAGCGATCCCTGCACATTATCTCTATCCTACACACTAGGGACAATTTTACATTTATACCAAGCTAATTAACCTGCAAATCTGTGTGACTTTGGAGTGTGGGAGGAAAGCAAAGATCTCGCGGTAGGGAGAGAACGGGAAAACTCCGTACAGACAGCACCCGTAGTCGGGATTGAACCCGAGTCTCTTGCGCTGTAAGCGCTGTTTGGCAGCAACTCTACCGCTGCGCCACCGTGCCGCCCACACCATGAAAGGTGCAATTCCTTTCATGGACAGATATTTGCTATTGTAATGATGAGCAGTAATTGAGGAACACTTTATGCATGTGAATATTCCATTTTAGTTTTATACCAGATAAAAACTTAATCTAATCCAACAAAATAGTAAGACATGTATGCCAATATTACTTGGTAAGTGATTCTTTCGAGGACTACTCTGTAATGCTGTAAGTCATAAATAAATTTAGTCAGCAGTTATGTTCCAGATACCGATCTTAAAGGGATATCTTCAAGCTGCAGTGTACAGCCAGTGGATTAATTTCAGTCTGTTTGTCAAAGTTTCAGTTTTATAGCTAACTTTTAATGTTAGATGACTATCAGCATTTTTCTTTTCCCCAATATTAGGGCAATTTCATGAGGGCCAATGGATCACAATGGACTCTTAAAACGTCGCTATGAACTAAATTGGAAATAGTTCATAGCAGCCTTCTGCAGAGTGAGGCTTCATCTCACTTAGATTAGATCAAAACCTGACACCCTGGCCATGTTTATGACTTTTAGAATGTGAGAAAACGTATTGCGTTAACACAACAAACAAAATGCTCTGGCTTTGGAAGTAAATAAAATGAAGAGAAATCCATACCATGAATAATGGAGTGCTGAATAGTGATCCATATTTAACTGCTTCACATAAGTAATTTCCTTTTCAAGTAATTAAAACTGTAAGTTTAAAATAACCAATCTGTAAATTTACTCTTCAATCAAGCAATGACAATAAGGTAGAATTAATAAACTTGTTTATTTCAAAAGAGAATGATTAAATGTTCCTCCTTTAACTTTTACAAATTATTTAGAGTTTGAAATCACATTGTATGAAATTAATATTGAATAATTTAATGCACTCACATGAATCTTGGGCCCACTACCTCAACAAAGGTACCAAGAAAGTTTATGTTGGAATTTAACTGAAAGCATTTGTTATTAATATAAGAAAATAACTGCAGATGCTGGTACAAATCGAGGGTATTTATTCACAAAATGCTGGAGTAACTCAGCAGGTCAGGCAGCATCTCAGGAGAGAAGGAATGGGTGACGTTTCGGGTCGAGACCCTTCTTCAGACCCTTTGGCAGCACTAATATGCATTAGTGATGCCAAAAGCCGTATGCTGTTTGTTTTGGTCTTAATCAAAAGCTCAAAAATTTATACTTTCTCATAGTTAACAAGTCTTGAATGAAATCATGACAACATATAACTAAAAAAAATACATTAATTGTGAATCGGGTTTCACTAGTGGGTTTTTAATTGAAATTAAACATATTGCCAATGTTGAAATAGATATGTTATCACCAACATGCCATTTCGCATCCCTATCTCTAATTAAGGATTTCTGAAGATTATTTTGTTTGATCAAAGTACTACTTTCCTTCACAAGCTTTTCTTAACCTCAAAGGCAATAAAACACAAGGGAGATATAAAATGAGTTGCTGAATCATTGTGAGCCATTGTGTGATATTAAAGTAATTCAAAAATCACATTTTGTTCTTTATGAAGAATTTTGTGTTGAAACTTTATTCTTAATTCAGGCAAGTGTGTCACAAAAAAACAAATAAAATGGTGTTTATTATACTAGACACAAAATGCAGGAGTAACTCAGCGGGTCAGGCAGCATCTCTGGAGAAAAGAAATAGGTGACGTTTTGGGTCAATAGACAATAGACAATAGACAATAGGTGCACGAGGAGGCCATTCGGCCCTTCGAGCCAGCACCGCCATTCAATGTGATCATGGCTGATCATTCTCAATCAGTACCCCGTTCCTGCCTTCTCCCCATACCTCCTGACTCCGCTATCCTTAAGAGCTCTATCCAGCTCTCTCTTGAATGCATTCAGAGAATTGGCCTCCACTGCCTTCTGAGGCAGAGAATTCCACAGATTCACAACTTTTTGACTGAAAATGTTTTTCCTCATCTTTGTTCTAAATGGCCTACCCCTTATTCTTAAACTGTGGCCCCTTGTTCTGGACTCCCCCAACATTGGGAACATGTTTCCTGACTCTAACATGTCCAACCCCTTAATAATCTTATATATTTCGATAAGATCCCCTCTCATCCTTCTAAATCCCAGGGTCGAGATCCTTCTTCAGACTGGAGAAGGGTCTCGACCCTGAAACGTCGCCTATTCCTTTCTCCAAAGGTGATGCCTGAACTGCTGAGTTACTCCAGCATTCTGCGTTTATCTTCAGTGTAATCCAGCATCTGCAGTTCATTCCTGCTCATTTTCTTTTAACTAGGATCTGGAGTACAGTAGATTAGTTATGCAGTCGCTTATCTGATGTTGACACTAAACAATAAACGCACCTGTTACTTTGTCTTCAGAATAAAAAGTCCATCATAATTACTGTGCTTCGACAGCCAGTCAAAGATAATATTGAAAAAAAATCTTTGTCCTCCACGAGATTTATTTTCTGATTTGCGGTGTCCATTAGTTACACAGCTCACCGTTCAATTAATTCGGTTTACATTCAGTTGCTGTGACATTGCGTTGGCAGAAATAATTCCGTTTCATTATTGAGCCATTAAATGAACTGCGCCCCCATAGACACAGCATGCTGACAGTATGCGTTGCTTGGTTTACAGACATCTGACCTTTTCAAGTGTGACTAACGCTGGATCTTTCAATTCACACAGGCACACTCATTTCAAATTCAGCGTCCTTGCCACAAAACCGATTGCTCTTGGTACAGTTATTACAAAGATGAGGAGCATTCTTTTTGAAATATTTCTCTGCTGTATCTCCTTGACACTAGTATTCCATTAAAATATTATACTGATGTGACGAATCCTTTGGAAACTTTGTGTGGTGGATATTAGCCCAAGATCTTGGAGTACTGTGAGCTCATTTTACTTGCCTGCCGAAGCTCTCCTCCATTGACTTATTTCTTTCAGCACTGTTTTAGGGGTAATAAATGAAGATGGATGGCACCTGGTATAGGTCAGGATTGTCACGTGTGCTTATATTGTAGCAACTGGCTTTAGATTGGTAACTACCGAATAAGATTAATTTAGATTTATCCACTTAACTTTCAAAGTCTAGTACCTAGAAATTCACCGAGCAATAAAGAATTGAAACTAATTTTCCATGAGTGAAGGTCATAAGTGATAGGAGCAGAATTAAGCCATTCAGCTCATCAAGTCTACTCCACCATTCAATCATGGCTGATACATCTCTCCATCCTAACCCCATTCTCCTGCCTTGTCCCCCACACCCCTGACACCCATCCTAATCAAGAATCTATCTATCTCTGCCTTTAAAATATCCATTAACGGCCTCCACAGCCTTCTGTGGCAAAGAATTCCACAGATTCACCACCCTCTGACTGAAGAAATTCCTCATCTCCTTCCTAAAGGAACGTCCTTTAATTCTGAGGCTGTGAAGCAGAATGACAATCTTTTCTTGGTTGTTTGCATCATATCAAAAAAAAAGATTGGGCCTTTTGACCTCACTACAAATTCCAAGCCAGGGTCACAGAAGAGGATGTTATTCTTACACAATGTACAGGACCTTGGAGTGCATTATTCAAGGAGTATCAATCATTGGGCACTCCTGGAACAGCAGTTACTGTTCTACTATGTAAACATTACTCAAGCACAATCCTCAGCAAGCAACAGAATTTGCAACATGCTGTCAGGCCATTCAAATCAACTAGCCCATTACAGAGTTCACCATCCACATATGCAAACAGTTCTTATCCCATTCACAAACGATATTTACAATATGCAATCAGGCCACTCACACCAATGAGCCCATTACAGAGTTCACTGTCCACATATGCAAACAGTTCATAACCCATTCATCCATTCACCCACATCTCCATTATCTTTTTCCTTCAGACAGGGTGGCACTACACCGAAAAGGGCGGCAAGGTGGCACAGTGGAAGAGTTGCTGCCGTACACCGCCAGAAACCCGGTTTCAATGACTGTGGGTGTTGTCTGTCCGGAGTTTGTACTTTCTCCTGTGACTGCGTGGGTTCCCTCCGGGTGTTCCGATTTCCTCCCGCATAACATAGGTGTACAGGTTTGTAGGTTAATTGACTTTGATAAATTGTCCCTAGCGTGCAGGATAGAACTAGTGCATGGGTGATCGTTGGTTGGTGCAGACTCAGTGGGCCGAAGAGCCTGTTTCCACGCTGTATTTCTAAGCCAAACTAAACTAAACTAGACACCAATAAAATGTGATTTAGAATATAGATTTTGTATCCTCCTAGGAACTGCTAACAATCTTACATAAAATGTGGCAGTAAATTTGTTTAACTGTACAAATGGGATCCCTGCATCGTTACAGTGGCAGAATAGGAATGAATCTGTTGGTATACTCAGGCACAACCTGTCCATGCCAACTAAGATAGTCACAGTTGAATAATTTAAGACATTTTTTTAATTTATTGACCACTGTAGTGCCAAAAGCAATCCCTTTATTCAATTTGTGTATTTACATTTGCAAATCAGCGACATAATGTGACAAATGCCCTTTTGCCTATCCTATCCTATCCTATCCTATCCTATCCTATCCACCTGTGGCACCATTTTCCAGAAGTGAAACTTTAAAACCAGCTCTGGTACAATCTGTCATACCTGGAATAATCTGAGAACATGACTGCATCCAGGAAACTTGAATTCAGTTACTAGTTTTGTAATGCAGAATTATTTGCGACAGTGACAATCATTGCAAAAGTATAATTTATTCTGAGGATCAAAGCTCGGAACTGCTTCGGATTCTGAAGACAAATGCTGACTGCATCCCAGTCCACTGCACATAAATACTTTCATCCTCCATTCTGATCTCTTAAATTTAACTCTATTTCTAAATCATTACACTCTAGTGACTCTCGGACCATAGAACAAGTTGCACGGTCCATTTACGCTGTCCTCGGGACTCATGACCTGGAGAATCTTCCATCACTCAACTCATAATGTGCATTGATCTAACAGTGACCTAATTGATTCAGGATTTTCTTCCTTATGAAGTTCTTCCGCTTTGCAGTTCTCTGGTGAACTTGATTTGTGCTCTCGTTATCTTTCCTGCAATCAGTTTATCAACTCGGCATTTTTAGAAAATTGCGCGTTGGTATTAATGAGATCATCAACATATTTTGGTTTTTATACTCTATTCTAAGGATGCCAAAATTATGGTAGCCCACAGTGTCTCTTGGATTGACGATGCATTCAAGAGAGAGCTGGATAGAGCTCTTAAGGATAGCGGAGTCAGGGGGTATGGGGAGAAGGCAGGAACGGGGTACTGATTGAGAATGATCAGCCATGATCACATTGAATGGCGGTGCTGGCTCGAAGGGCCGAATGGCCTTCTCCTGCACCTATTGTCTATTGACCTGCTGAAGGGGCCTTTGATATCCTGTTACATGAGTAGACTTGGTGTTCAGTGGAATAAGCCATTCCGCTCATTTGTTGTGATCATTTTTTTTTAAACACTGGACATGCTGGAAGTCAAGCTTGGGAAATACTGAGCAGATCAGGTGGCATCTAGAAGAAGAGAAACAGAGCTCATGTTTCAGGTGGAAGATCTGTTCTGATAAATGGTCTTTAACCTGAAACATTAGGTCTGTTTCTCCCCTCTACCATCACCTGGCATCATTTGTACAATATAATTTGCCCAAGTGTCATCAAACAATTTACTGTTACATTACACCCAGTAGCTGCAATGCACCCGAGCAATAAACACAGGAGAACTGGGAACAATTCTGCTCCAATGTTTTCTGATTCAATTCTCCAGAAGGTGAACACTCCAGTTCTATGCCTCTTGCAACCAGTGATAGAATTCCATAGCTTTTCATTGATTGCAGCATCAATCCTTGTCACTGGGTAGTCTTGTAAACTTGTACTCGGAGATCTGTTGTAATTTCATTTGACTACAGTAGTCTGTTCCTAATATGCAATTTTACAATTCCTAAAATGGAATTTCAAATTCATTAGGCACATTCTTCCCCACCTCCCCCCCACCCTCCCCCACTCCCATTTTATCAAATATTCGTACCAGTTTAAAATCCATACTGGCCACTTCTACCTTGGCAGATGTAATTATGAAATAATTTTCACAATTTCAGAGCTTCAGCTAAAATGGGGTGGAATGATGGTGCAATGGTATCCTTGCTGCCTTATAGCGCGGGACAGCGCAGGAGACCCAGGTTCAATCCTGACTACGGGTCGTGTCTTTTACCTTCTCTCTGTGACCGCGTGGGCTTTCTCCGAGATCTTCGGTTTCCTCCCACACTCCAAAGATGTACAGAATTGTTGTTTAATTGACTTGGTATAAATGTAAATTGTCCCGAGAGTGTGTAGGTAGTGTTACCCTGGCAACAACCTTGTAAATCTTCTCTACACCCTTTCCAGCTGAATGACATCCTTCCTGTAGCAGAGTAACCAAAACTGAACATGGCCTCACCAAAGTATTACACACCTTTTCTCAGTCCATTTCTAAATCCCATTGTATTTGTTTGACAGCCTTCCAACTCGAACATTCAAAATGTTTTCGACATCTCTGTAATTTCCCCCTGACTCCTCCAGAGCCACTGAAGCATGATCTTCATTAAGCTTGATGCAACAAACAAAATAATTCCCTTTATCAATTATGTTCACCAAAGGAAAAGACGGGGGGAAAAAAACTGTTGTTACAAAGCAATGTGACATCCCTGTCTCCCTCCTTGGTAGTTTGATTAGCTCCTGGAAGAGACTGTAAAAAGATTCTGAAAACGCAGATCACATAAACATCTGCAGAAGTCCTCCCTTATCCTGCTCAAGGACACATTTCCAGAGATTGCTTTGATTAATGGGTATGTCATCCAAACTTCAACCTACCCATTTTCTGAAATGATATGTTCTATTTATTATCAGCTGGGACCCTTGTACCTTTTCATTTACATTTGCATTGTTTTTTCCGTTTAATTCGTGGTGGGTTGCTCTTACAAGGCAGCAGTGCCAACACTCCTAAGCGGAGTTATGAACCATGTCCATAGAGGACATGTCAGTGAGAAGCCATGTGAACTAAGCTGAGCACTGAACGGCCTGTTCCCATGACACCAAGCACAAATGTCCACGATGCAAGGCCTTCAGTTGCAAATTAGTTGTGTGTTAAAGGAGTGGAATTCCCATTCAATTGACAAGGAAGTTAGGATTGTTGGCACTGGTGGTTTATTAAAAATGTTGTCACCATCATTAATTAATGTGAATGCAAATTAAAGTGTCTCATGGTGGTTTTGGGAGATTGCAGTGAGCAGAGCAACCATGGAGTCAATCGCACAGCCTGGAGGCAGGCCCTTTGGCCTGTGCCATATTTAGCAGGCATTATGCCTTTGCAGTAAATCTAGGGGCTCTTACCTTCTTCGCTGCAGCATTCTCTGGGTGTCACAGTGGTGCAGCGGTAGAGTT
Source organism: Rhinoraja longicauda (assembly GCF_053455715.1). Taxonomy (NCBI): domain Eukaryota; kingdom Metazoa; phylum Chordata; class Chondrichthyes; order Rajiformes; family Arhynchobatidae; genus Rhinoraja; species Rhinoraja longicauda. Next base: position 23,639,963 of record NC_135970.1, read on the forward strand.
GCTGCCTTATAATGCTAGGGACCCAGGTTTGATCGGTTTCTTAATTAGTACAGGTGTCAGAGGTTATGGGGGGAAGGCAGGAGAATGGGGTTAGGAGGGAGGGATAGATTGAAATGCAGAGTAAACTTGATGGGTCGAATGGCCTCATTCTACTCCTATTCCTTATGATCTTGACTATGGTCACTGTCAGTACAGAGTTTGTACGTTCTCCCTGTGACCATGTGGGTTTTCTCCGGGTGCGCCAGTTTCCACCCACATTCCAAAGATGTGTAGGTCTGTAGGTTAATTGGCTTCTGTAAATTGTCCTTAGTATGTCGGATAATAGCAATACAGGATGATTGCTGGTTCGTACAGACTCGGAGGGCCGAAGGGCCTCTTTCCACGGCGGATCTCTAAACTAAACTAAATTTACCACATCAATGCCATCCTTGTGCGTCTTGTGCTGTCGGCATCTGTGGGGAGTGTGGTTTAAGAATTGATACCTTTCTTCGAAAGATGTGTAACAAATTGCAGAAAATTACATTCAACTGGGTGGGATCCCATTGCTAACTCTGCAAGTCCTGTTTTAGTACATGTTTCAGTAAATAACCCATATAAATATAGAGTGATACAGTGTTGAAACAGGCCCTTCGGCCAAACATGCCCATATCGGCCAACATGTCCCAGCTACATTAGTCCCACCTGCCAGCATTTCGTCCGTATCCCTCCAAACTTCTCATATCCATGTACCCTTCTAACTGTTTCTTAAAAGTTGGGATAGTCCCTGCCTCAACTACCCCCTCTGGCAGCTTGTTCCATTCACCCACCACCCTTTGTGTGAAAAAGTTTCCCCTCAGATTCCTATTAAATCTTTTCCCCTTCACGTTAAACCTATGTCCTCTGGTCCTCGATTAACCTACTCTGGGCAAGGGATAATGTGCATCAAACTGATGTATTCCTCTCATGATTTTATGCACCTCTATACAATCACCCCCCATCCTCCTGCGCTCCAGGGAAGAGTGCCAGCCTACTCATCCTCTCCCTATAGCTCAGACCCTCTAATCCTTGTAACAGCCTCGTAAACCTTCTCTGTATCCTTTCTAATTTGACAACATCTTTCCTATAACATGGTGCCCAGAACTGAACACAATACTCTAATTGCGGTCTCACCTACCTTATACAACTGTGACATGACCTCCCAGCTTCTATACTCAATACTCTGAATGATGAAGGCCAATATACCAAAAGCCTTTTTGATCACCTTATCTACCTGTGACTCGATCTTCAAGGAACCATGCATCTGCACCCGTAGATCCCTCTGCTGTACAACATTCCTCAGAGCACAACCATTGACTGTGTAGGTCCTGCCCATGTTAGACTTCCCAAAATGCAATATCTCACATTTCTCTGTATAAAATTCCACAAACCATTTCTCCGCCCACCTGGCCAATCTATCAGTATCCCGCTGCAATTTTTCATAACCATCTTCTCCATCTGCAAATCTTCCCACTTTTGCATCATAATTTTGTATCATTTGCCATATTTATGGCAAATTTCGTAATATTTTTTGTGTTTGAAACACTGCACCAATTTAATTAACCAAAACTGAATTAGAATCAATTTCTGAGGAAATATGGTCATGTGCCAAAAGAAAACCTTGTGTTTTTTTTTTAATCACCCAAGGCTTCATTCGATCCTTATTAAGAGATTATTCCTTTCCCCTCTCTCCCACCTCTCTTACACTAGTTTGATTTTGAACTTAATTTTGAACAGTTATGCAAAAAATCTGCAGCAAATGGGGTGGCACTGTGTTGCAGCGGTAGAGTTGCTGCCTTACAATGACCTGGGTTCAATCCTGACCTCGGGTGCTGTCTGTATAGAGTTTGTACATTCTCCCCGTGACCGCATGGGCTGATCCCTGGGATGGCGGGACTTTCATATGAGGAAAGACTGGATAGACTGGGCTTGTACTCGCTGGAATTTAGAAGACTGAGGGGGGATCTTATAGAAACATAAAAAATTCTTAAGGGGTTGGAGAGGCTAGATGCGGGAAGATTGTTCCCGATGTTGGGGGAGTCCAGAACCAGGGGTCACAGCTTAAGGATAAGGGGGAAGTCTTTTAGGACCGAGATGAGAAAACATTTCTTCACACAGAGAGTGGTGAGTCTGTGGAATTCTCTGCCACAGAAGGTAGTTGAGGCCAGTTCATTGGCTATATTTAAGAGGGAGTTAGATGTGGCCCTTTTTGCTAAAGGGATCAGGGGGTATGGAGAGAAGGCAGGTACAGGCTACTGAGCTGGATGATCAGCCATGATCATATTGAATGGCGGTGCAGGCTCGAAGGGCCGAATGGCCTACTCCTGCACCTATTTTCTATGTTTCTATGTTTCTATGTTTCTATGTTTCTATGTGTCTCCGGGTGCTCCGGTTTCCTCCCACAGGTTTGTACAGGTTTATTGGACAGTGCTAGTGTATGGGTGATCACTGATCGTCACTGCATCTCAAAGCTAAACTGAACTAAACTAAACAAAGCAGTAAATGTGAATGAAACCTGCTTTTGCTGCTTGCTCGCTGAGCTAACAGTGTATTTGAATGATTGTTGAGAAGGTCAGTAAGCAAACAATAGTTCAAATAACCATTTGCTCTATTTAATCTTACTCATAGTAATTTTATATGTTCATAATTGTACTAATTATCATCTTAATATATAAATCTGTTAAATTTAATCTTTTATTTAATAATTGAAGGATAGTGTTATTTGTTCAAGATTATGGGCTCAATGTGAGGTCTTTGCTAATAAAATACATTACTGGTTCCATCACTGCAGTTAAATGAATAATATAAGAAAATAACTGCAGATGCTGGTACAAATCGAAGGTACTTATTCACAAAATGCTGGAGTAACTCAGCAGATCAGGCAGCATCTCAGGAGAGAAGGAATGGGTGACGTTTCGGGTCGAAACTGCAGTTAATTGAATAATGGGAAAGAACAAATGTTTCACCTTTGCAAAGATAAGCTTTTAAAAATCATTGTCTACCTACACCTGGGTTTGATTTCATTTAGAATATCATGTTTACATTTGAACATAGAAATTCAGAGCAGAATTAGCCTAATCAGCTACTTGAGCCTGCTCTGCCTAAGATCATAAATGGAGTGTAACCTTAACTTCATGTTCCTAACTACCACTGATAATCATGTAGGAAGGAACTGCAGATGCTGGTTTAAACTAAAGATAGACACCAAATGCTGGAGTAACTCAGCAGGACAGGCAGCATCTCTGGGGAGCAGGAATGGATGACGTTTCAGATCGAGACCCTTCCTCAGAGTCTGAAGAGATGCTGCCTGTCCCGGTGAGTTACTTTTGCATTTTGTGTCTATCACTGATAACTGTTCATCAGAAATTAATCTATTTCTCCCTTAAAATATTTAACAGCTCTTTTGCTTCTTCTTTCGCTTCATTTTCTTCTGCTCTTTGGGGCACAAAGACTCAGACTCAATGAGTGAAAATTTTCATCTCATGGTTTAAATGGTGAACCCTTTGATTTAAGCAGTGATCCCTTGTTCTAAATTCTCCACACAAGAGAAAACAGTCTCCAGGTGCATCCTGTTAATACTTTGTGGAATATTATATGTTTTGATCAGGTTGGTACTGGACCCCAAGAAAGGGAGTTTGTAGAGTGCCTCTGAGATGGATTCTTAGAGCAGCTTGTACTGGAGCCTACCGAGGAGAAGGCAATTCTGGATTTAGTGTTGCGTAATGATCCGGATTTGATAAGGGAACTCAAGGTAAAGGAACCATTCGGAGGTAGTGACCATACTATAATAAGTTTTAATCTGCATTTTCAGAAGGAGAAGGTAAAATCAGAAGTGTCAGTATTGCAGCTGAACAAAAGGGCTACGGAGGCATGAAGGAGGACCTGGCCAAAGTTGACTGGAAAGGGACCCTAGCAGGGATGACGGTGGAACAGCAATGGCTGGAATTTCTGGGAATAATACAGAAGATTCAGGATCATTTATTTCCAAGAGGAAGAAAGATTCGAAGGGGATGAAGAGGCGACTGTGGCTGACAAGGAAAGTCAAGGACAGTATAAAGCTAAAAGAGAAGACGTATAACATAGTAAAGATGAGCAGAAAGCCAGAGGATTGGAAAACTTTCAAAGAACAACCGAAGGTAAAATGGCAGTACGGGGAGAAAAGATGACATACGAAGGTAAGCTAGCCAAGAATATAAAGGAGGATATAAAAGCTTCTTTAGGCATGTGAAGAGGAAAAGATTAGTTAAGACAAATGTGGGTCCCTTGAAGACAGAAACAGATGAATTTATTATGGGGAACAAGGAAATGGCAGACAATTTTGAACAGGTACTTTATTTGTGTCTTCCTTAGTGAAGACAGAACCAATCTCCCAGAAGTACTAGGGGACAGAGGATCTAGGGTGACAAAGGAAATGAAGGAATTTTACATTGGTCAGGAAATGGTATTGGGTCGACTGATGGGACTGAAGGCTGATAAATTCCCAGGGCCTGATGGTCTGCATCCCAGGGTACTCAACGAGGTGGCTCTAGAAATCATGAACGCATTGGTGATCATTTTCCAATGTTCTATAGATTCTGGATCAGTTCCTGTGGATTGGGGAGTAGCTAATGTTATCCCACTTTTTCAGAAAGGAGGGAGAGAGAAAACAGGGAATTATAGACCAGTTAGCCTGACATCGGTGATGGGGAAGATGCTGGAGTCAATTATTAAAGATGTAATAGCGGCACATTTGGATAGCATTAACAGGATCGGTCCAAGTCAGCATGGATTTATGAAGGGGAAATCTTGCTTGACTAATCTTCTGGAATTTTTTGAGAATGTAACAAGTAAAATGGATAAGGGAAAGCCAGTGGGTGTAGTGTATCTGGACTTTCAGAAAGCATTTGGAGGTCCAAACAGGAGATTAGTGAGCAAAATTAGAGCACATGATATTGGGTGTAGGGTATTGACATGGATAGAAAATTGGTTGGCAGACAGGAAACTAAGAGTAGGAATTAATGGGTCCCTTTCAGAATGGCAGGCAGTGACTAGTGGGGTGCCGCAAGGCTCGGTGCTGGGGCCGCATCTATTTACAATATATATTAATGATTTAGATGAAGGAATTAAAAGTAACATTAGCAAATTTGCAGATGACACAAAGCTGGGTGGCAGGGTGAACTGTGAAGAAGATGCTATGAGGATGCAGGGTGACTTGGATAGGTTAGGTGAGTGGGCAGATGCATGGCAGATGCAGTATAATGTGGATAAATGTGAGATCCACTTTGGTGGCAAGAACAAGAAGGCAGATTATTATCTGAATGGTGTCAGATTAAGAAAAGGGGAATTGCAATGAGACATGGGTGTCCTTGTACATCAGTCACTGAAAGTAAGCATGCAGGTACAGCAGGCAGTGAAGAAACCTTCTTAATGTGAAGATTTGAGTATAGGAGCAAAGAGGTCCTTCTGCAGTTGTGCAGGTCCCTGGTGAGACCACACCAGGAGTATTGTGTGCAGTTTTGGTCTCCTAATTTGAGGAAGGACATTCTTGCTATTGAAGGAGTGCAGCATGGGTTCATGAAGTTAATTCCTGGGGTAGCGGGACTGTCATATGATGAAAGAATGGAACGACTGGGCTTGTATTCACTGGAATGTAGAAGGATGAGAGGCGATCTCCTAGAAACATATCAAATTATTAAGGGATTGGTCAGGTTTGATGCAGGAAATGTTCCCGATGTTGGGGGAGTCCAGAACCATGGGCCACAGAGAGTTGTGAATTTGTGGAATTCTCTGCCTCAGATGGCAGTGGAAGCCGATTCACTGGATGCATTCAAAAGAGACTTAGATGGAGCTCTTAGGGCTAGCAGAATCAAGGGATATGGGGAGAAGGCAGGAACGGAGTACTGATTGTAGATGATCAGCCATGATCACATTGAATGGTGGTGCTGGCTCAAATGAGGATGTAGATGCTTTTTTGAAAGATCAGGGAATTGAGGGCAATACAGAATGGGCACAGAGAGGGGTTGTGACCTGGGGCAGATCCGTCATAATTGTAGTGCATGGTGGGGTAGGCTGGAATGGTGAGCTGACTATTCCCACTCCTGTCTTCCTAAGCTGTTATGTCCGGAATGATAAGAGTGGCAGCTGAGATGGAGAAAGATTGGTTTTCACACCAGTTTCTGTTGGGCTGGAATGAGTGTTGAGATGGCTTGGTTTGTATTGGTATTGAATTGAATGGGGGCTTCCTGCTTCTCCTGACTTCACGTTTATATAGTTATGGGATTTATATGCAGCAAGATAAGTTCATGAGTTCATAAGTTGTCAGAGCAGAATTAGGCCGTTCAGCCTACCAAGTCTTCTCCGCCATACAATCACGGCTGATCCATCTCTCCCTCTCAACCCCATTCTCCTGCCTTCTCCCCATAACCCCTGACACCCATACAAATCAAGAATTTATCAATCTCCACCTTAAAAATATTCATTGATTCACAGCCTTCTATGGCAATGAATTACATAGATTCACCACCTTCTGACTAAAGAAATTCCTCCTCATTTTCTTTCTAAAGATAATTCCTTTTATTCTAAGGCTATGGCCACTGGTCCTAGACTCTCCCACTATTGGACATATCCTCTCCACATCCACTCTATCCAGGCTTTTCATAACAGTATAACAGTATAACAGAACTTTATTGTCATTCGGTATAAATACCGAACGAAATTTCAGCAGTCACACGACACAGCAAAAAAGAAAAGAACACAGGACACACGACCCCAATACAAACATCCATCACAGTGACTCCAAACACCCCCTCACTGTGATGGAGGCAACAAAACTTCTACTCTCTTCCCCCCGCACCCACGGACAGGCAGCTCGACCCCTACCGAGGCAAACGACACGCACAGCCCCCGCAAGGGGATGGAAGGCCCCGCGGCCGAGCCGCCCCGGGCACCGAAATGTCCCGCGGCCGCACCGGGCGATGTTAAGTCCAGCAGCCGAGCGATGGAAGGCCCCGCGGCCGAGCCGCACCGGGCACTGAAACGTCGCGCGGCCGAGCTGCACCGGGCACTGAAACGTCCCGCGGCCGAGCCGCACCGGGCACTGAAACGTCCCGCGGCCGAGCCGCACTGGGCACTGAAACGTCCCGCGGCCGAGCCTCACCGGGCACTGAAACGTCCCGCGGCCGAGCCGCACCGGGCACTGAAACGTACCGCGGCCGAGTCGCGCCGGCGATGTTAAGTCCCGCAGCCGAGCCACGCCGGACGATGGAAGGCCCCGCGGCTGCGCCAGGCGCTGTACCGTTCCGCGGCCGAGCCGCACCGGGCGATGGAAGGCCCCACGGCCGAGCCGCACCGAGCGCTGAACCGTCCCGCGGCCATACCGGGCGATGAAAGGCCCCGCGGCCGAGCCGCGCCAGGCACTGTTAGGTCCCGCGGCCAAGCCGCGCCGGCGATGTTAAGTCCAGTGGCCGGGCCGAGCCGCGCCGGGCGATGTAAGGCTCCGCGGCCGATGGAAGGTCCCGCGGCCGAGCTGCGCCCCGGGGAAGAGACCTAATAAAAGAAAGGTTTTCCCCCCACCCCCACCCTCACACATACACAGCCAAAAACAGAAACAAAAACCATCCCAACACCGACACAAAAAAAAAAAGAAAAAAAGACAAACAGACTGCCAGAGAGCCGCAGCCGTTAGGCGCAGCCACACGTGACATGATTCAGTAAGTTTCAATGAAGTCCCCCCCTCATCCTTCTAAACTCTGCAAGCACAGGCCCAGAGCCATCAAACCCTCATCATGCGTTAAACCAATCATCCCTGGGATGATTCTCATAAACCTTCTCTGGAACCACTTCAATGCCAGCACATCCTTTCTCAGATATGGGGCCCAAAAATGCTCACAATACTCCAAGATGCATTCAGCTGTAACGTAGCCTCTTTACTTGATATTCATCTTCAAATAAACAAAAGCAGGATTTCATCAGCTTTTTTTAAATATAATTTGCACCCCCTGATTTTAAAAAAAAATTAGTACTTGAAAATGTTGCAGATTGTAAACTTTTGTCACCACTTAAAAATAACTCTGATCTCCTTTTGGTCTCTTCTTTCCAAGTAATTTGTAAATATAATTAAAAGCTTAGGCACTGGTACAAATCCCAAGGGGACATCTCAACTTGCATCTAACCTATTTTTTCCTTTGCATAATTTACATACCTTATTCATCCATCTTAACAATTTAATTTAATTGAAATCATTGGTTTCCCTTCAGATTATGTACATCTTTAACCTTTTATTAAAAATGTATTAATCTATCAACATGTTGTTCCCAAGCCACCACCAATCAAGTGCAAACATGTGGGAAAAACTTAACGCAAAAGCATAAAACTCATCCTTGGTCAGTCACACTAAACATGCTAGGTTTAATGCTAAGACAGTACTACCAATTGCAAATTCATTTCTTGTCAATGTTCTTAGTTTAGTTTGGAGATGCAGCGCGGAAACAGGCCCTTCAGCCCACCAAGTCCGCGCCCACCAGCAATCCCCGCACATTAACACTATCCTACACACACTAGGGACAATTTACAATGTTACCATGCCAATTAGCCTACAAACCTATACATCTTTGGAATGTGGGAAGAAACCAGAGCACCCGGAGAAACCCCACGCAGGTCAATGGTTCAATGGTTCTTTATTGTCATGTTTACCGAGGTACAGTGAAATTTGATTTGCCATACAGTCATACAAAAAAGCCACAAGACACACAACTACATAAAGGTTAAACATAGACTTAAACAGCCACCACAGCACTGTGTGAGAATCCCCAGGGCACACAGCATAAGCGGAGACCCACAGCCATCAGTTCAATGTCCAGGCCACACACACGCTCCTTCACGGTGATGTGACCAGAGTTGTACCGACCGCTGTCACTCTCTCTGCAATCCCTATCCGCCCGAACAGTCGAAAGGCGTCCACACTCGCACCAGACTCCGGGATGCCCTCATGGCGCTATGTCCCCGCAAACACTGAGATCACTGCACTCACGGCACTCCATCCGAGTCCTCACCAGTGCAGGCAGCACGTCCATCTTGTTTTTTTCGGTGACCTCACATTTCCCACTGTGATGGAAGGCAAATAATTTGTACCTTCTTTCCTCCTTCTCGCCATTGGGAGAACACACAAACTCTGTTCAGACAGCACCCGTATTCAGGATCGAACCTAGGTCCCTGGCGCTGTAAGGCTTGTGCACATTCACAACTTAAAAATAAAACAATAGAGGAACCAAAGTGAAATTTCTACACACAAATTAAGATTTAGAACATATTCAAAAAAAGATAGCAGAATTAGATTCCATGGGAACTTGCCAAAGGAAATTAGACAGGTACCCAAAGAGGACCAGTTTAAAAGGTGATGGACAAAAACCTGGACTGCAGAACCAAGCAATGCACTTCTTTCAAAGATCCAGGGAGATCTGGTGGGCTCTACACCCTACATTTTATCCTGCAAGGTTCAATAATTCTGTCATTATTTACAACCTAACGTTGACCATTAATTTCATAGACCATCACAAAAGTAAAATACACAGTGATATGGCATTATTGGTCATCAGATCGCTTGAGCATCAGACAGCAAATTCTGTCCCGTTATATCAGTTCACAACTGCGTAGAGAGGAGATTTTCAAATTACTGACAGAGAAATAATTCCATGGCCCCTTCATGGCAACTCCATAATCCCAATCCCACCAGGGGTGACCACCAACATCCTTTGTCACCGCTAGTCATCAGGCATCCGAATTGCCCACTTAATAGCATTTAACCACCTGAAGGGATCTATGTCCATGCTGCAAAACTCTATGGAAAGTGGCCAATTCTGTATGACCAACTACTCTAATTACAGTGCAGCCTGAAGAACATGACCACTTCAGAGCACTCTAAGGTTTCTGTCCTGGGCCTCATCCATTGCTAGAGTAAGGCCACAGGCCAACTGGAGGAACAGCATCTCATGTTTTGCTTGGGTAGCTTACAATCCAGCAGTATGAACATTGGATTCTCCAGTTTCAGGTAACTTCTACAAACCCCTCTTCCCCTCCCTTCCTCCCTCCCTCTCTCCCTCCTCCCCTCCCTTCCTCCCTCCCTCCTCCCCTCCCCTTCAAGTCTGTTAACCAGTTCCACAGTTCACAACAATGTATCCCTCTTGGACTCACACCGTCTCTAGCCAACTGTCAGCCTATCAGGGAACCTCCTTGCCTGAGGTCATCTCATGCCAGTCCTGATTTTACCTGCTTTTTTTCCTCACTTCCAGTTTCACCCCATTACAATCAGTCTGAAGAAGGGTCACAACCAGAAACACCACTTAACCATGTTCTCCACAGACACTACCTGACTCACTGCCTCACTTCAGCATTTTGTGTCTATCTTCACTCTAAAACAGGCCACCTATTGGCCAACTTTCTCAGGTTAGCCTTATTTCCTTCAGCAGCTACTTTGACAGGTTTATGGAGACTTTTAATTCCAATCCAGAGTTGCCAGATCAGTCACCCTTTTTATATCAGCTCAGTTTTACTTACCATTAACTATCTGATTGATTGAATTGGGATTAAAGGTGGTTAGAGGTTATATAGCTTTAAAGAGCAATCAAGAAAGCACCGACCTGCTCTGCATATCAAGATTAAAACAATATAAGATAAATCAATTGTTACTGGAACACAAGAACTTTGTGTATCTTTTACAACAAGTACCCAACAGCAGTGAATGTTAGTACAAATGCTTTTAATCCTGCTAGACGGGTGTCAGAGGTTATGCGGAGAAGGCAGGAGATTGGGGTTAGGAGGGAGAGATAGATCAACCATGATCTGAAGAAGTGTCTTGACCCGAAACATCACCCATTCCTTCTCTCTAGTGATGCTGTCTGTCCGGCTTAGTTACTCCAGCATTTTGTGTCTTCCTTCAATTTAAACCAGCATCTGCAGTTCTTTCCTACACAAGCCATGATTGAATGGCGGTGTAGACCTGAATGACCTAATTCTCCTCCAATCACTTATGATCTGATGATCTAATATGGAGGATGCGTGTATCAGACAAATTGCCACGGTGTCATAAATCTTGCCAGTGGTCAATGTTCATGTTCCAGGCGCACCATCGCATGCATAGTTTTGAAAATTCTTGGGATTTGCCGTCATGTGGGATTTTGCGTTTAGCTGTCTGTTAAAAACCCTTGCATCTAAATGTTAGTCAAGTCAAGTCAAGTCAAGTCAATTTATTTGTATAGCACATTTAAAAACAACCCACGTTGACCAAAGTGCTGCACATCTGACCAGGAAAAAAAAGAAACATACAGTGGCAGTTAGTGGGTACTATTTTACAATGCATCAGAGAAGCAGAGTGGGGGATGTAAATCTGTTGAGGAAAGCTTATCGTAAGGACGGACAACAAATCCACTTCAAAAGTAAATCTGCTTGGAGATATTTCATGGCTGGTTTAATAACAATTACATCGATTAAAATTTATGTGATGGAACATGAGGTACTTTAGGTTGTAGAATATTTTGAATTAGTGTAACCCTCTGTGAGTTTTGAACCCGTTCTAGCATTGTGTCTGAGAAGGTGAGATGTGCGCTCTCAGCTCTGTAAATAAAGAACTCTATACCAGGGATGAGTTAATTATTGGTGCAAACGTTAAGGTATTAATTCTCCCCGTGAGGTCTTTGCAGTAGATTATCCTTTCCGAGTCAGTTTGTAATTTAATTTTGACGGGGTAATTTGATGTTCTGTAGCCACGTGTAGAATGCTTTTCTGTCACAAAGCTGCAACTCAGCTGATTTTTTTTTTTCCGAGTCAATTATGTTTCTTCATACCGGCATAATTGAGATGTCAAGAATGTATGCTATCGCAACATTGATGTATCACATTCCGTTTAGATATAAGAAGTTTAGATTTGTAGTCAAACCGCAACCATCTGTGATTAAAAACCTTATTTTATTGAGTAAGTTTGCCCATTCGGACGTGATTTGTCTTATTAAAGCAAGGAGCAAATACATAATCAACAATTAACCATTGTTTTTTCTGCCTGCGTATGAGTTGTGCATAACTGGTATTAAAAATATCAATGTAAGCAGTGCAAACAAGAAGGGTAAACGAGGAATGAAGTGAGTTCATAACTTTAATGCCTGAATCAGGAGTGATAGTCATGCCCTTCAGCCCAATGCGTCTACGTCAAGCAAAATGTCTAGCTAAGCATATCTAATTTGCCCTTGTTTGACCCATTTCCTTCTAAACCTTCCTATGTACCTGTACAAATGTATTTTAAATATGCTTATTGTACCTGTCTCAACCACTTTGTCTGGCAGCTCGTTTCATATATGTACCACCCTCTGTGTGAAAAAGTTGCCCCTCAGGTTCTATTAAATTCATTTCTCTCATCTTAAAATGATGCCCTCTAGTTCTTTAATTCCCGAAAGACTTGGGCATTGACCCCACCTATGTCGCTCATGCTTTTATACACGTCAATAAGATCACCCACTATGCTCCATGTCACCTCCTATGCTCTGAGGAATTAAATCCAACCACTCCTTAAAACTCAAGTCCCTCAAGTCCTGGCAACGTCCTCATAAATCATTTCTATACAGTTCAGTTCAGTTCAATGTAGTTTATTGTCAAATGTACCGAGGTACAGGAAAAAGCTTTTGTTACGTGCTAACCAGTCAGCAGAAAGACAATAGAGGATTACAATCGAGCCATTTACAGTGTATAGATGGATAAGGGAATAACGTTTAGTACAAGGTAAAGCTAGTAAAGTCTGATCAAAGATAGTCCGGGGGTCACCAATGAAGTGGATGGTAGTTCAGGACTGCTTTCGAGTTGTCCCAGTGTAATGGGATATTTTCTATAGGAGCTAGAAAGCAAAATCCTATTTATGTATAAAATCTGTATTCACAAGTGATGACCCCGATGTCACAAGAGGTAATTCTATTAAATATAAGCACTCTTTTATGACAGATATATGCACTTTATGTTATAAAAGCAGTAGACAGTAGGCAATACTATCACTAACACTGTAAGACCAAAAAATAATGATCTGTATTTGTTAATTTCCATATGTGGTTCAAATTCAAACTTAGTTTGATTTTCATTCCAGTGATATGCCATGAAATATTTTATGATGTGAAAGGAACTAACTAAATGTAGATTATGTTATCAAATAACACTATTCTGCAGAAGATGATTACCATAAAACTGCCAGATTATCACTATAAAGTAAAGGTAATTGCAAAACTTCTAGACTGACAAGATTGTCAAAGGAAACAAAAACATTATGTTCATTGATGTGCTTCAAAGATTGAAATCTGATCTCCTTCTCAGGGTTAACCAATATGTAACACCAGGCATTACAATGCTGTTCACTCTGAAATGGCCATGGAAGCATGTCACTTCAAAGGCATTTAGCGAGGGGAAATAAACAAAGGCATAATCAGTGAAGACCAGTACCTGAAAGATTGTAAGATCATAAGGCAAAGGAATACAATTAGGCCATTCAGTTAATCGAGTCTGCTCCACCATTCAATCATGGCTAATCTATTTTTCCCTCTGAACCCCATTCTCCTGCCTTCTCCTCATAACCTTTGACACCCTTACTAATCAAGAACCTATCAATCTCCGCTTTAAAAATACCCAATAATTTGGCCTTGACAGTGATTAGTGGCAAAGAATTGCACAGGTTCACCACCCTCTGAAATAAATAAATTCTTCCTCATCTCCTTTTTAAAGGTCCGTCCTTTCATTCTGAGGCTGTGCCCTCTGGATCTAGACTCTCCCACTGGTGGAAACATCCTTTCCACATCCACTCTACCCAGACCTTTGACTATTTGGCAAGTTTCATTGAGACTCCCCGTCATATTTCTAAACTCCAACGAGTACAGGCCCAGAGACATCAAACACTCCTCATATGTTAACCCAATCATCCCCGGAATTATTCCAGTAAACCTCTCCAACACCAGCACATCCTTCCTCCAAAATGGGGCACAAAACTGCCCACAATATTCCAAATATGGTCTGATCAGTGCTTTATAAAGCATCAGCTATACATCCTTGCTTTTATATTCTATTCATTTCCAAATAAATGCTAACATAACATCTGCCTTTTTTACTACCAACTTAACCTGCAAATAAACCTTTTGGGAATCCTGCACCAGCATTCACAAATCCTTTTGCAACTCCAATTTCCAAATCCTCTCCCCATTTATAAAGTAGTCTGTGCCTTTATTCCTTCCATTAAAGTGCATGACTGCACACTTCACTATGCTATAATCCATTCACCACTTCTTTACCCGCTCTCCCAACCTGTCCAAATCCTTCTGCAGACTTCCTGCTTCCTCAACACTACCTGCCCCTCCACTTAACTTCATTTTATCCAAGAACATGGCCACCAAGATAGACACAAAGTGCTGGAGTAACTCAGCGGGACAGGCAGCATCTCTGGAGAGAAGAAATGGGTGACGTTTCGGGTCGTTTCAAGTCTGAAGAAGGGTCTTGACCCAAAACATCGCCTGTTCCTTCTCGCCAGAGATGCTGCCAGTTCCGCTGAGTTGCACCAACATTTTGTGTGTATCTTCATCTCACTATGGTTCCGTTTAAAGGCATTAATAATGGAGCAGCAACATGAAAGCCGGCCTCTTCAGAATGATCACTGCAATGACAAAGAGTGTGATTGAGCTTACGGCTTCCCTCAGGAAACTAAACAGAATAATCACTCTAAAAAGTACAGTTAAAATCCAACAACAATACATTGAGCCTTTTTGCATTCAACCACTGCACTTTCAGAGTGTTAAAGATTACACCATGCGAATCCAAGGCTCGGGATTGTTTAGGCATGTGTAGGCCTGCAATATCTGACTTTCTATTTAAATTTAAATTGAATTAATTTGTTCCTTTTTCCAAGTTCCCCAAAGGAGAATCAGGCCTGATAATGATCACAGCCGACTGAATTCAGTGCCTCAGAGCACAGCACCCCATATTTCGTTTGGGCATCTTTCAACCCAGCGGTATGAATATTGATTTCTCTAACTTCAAGTAACCCTTGCATCCCCCCTCTCTCCATCCCTCTCCCATCCAGGTCATTGTACTAGTTTCAAAGCCATCTTGTTGAATTTCATAGTGTGTAACTCGTTTTCACCCAGGCCACAGCTAACAATGGCCTCTGTCGTTTATCATCATTACCTTTTGGTATATCTTTCATTCATTCATTCTATATCTCTCCATATGACCATCTGTATCTTTTGTTTCCCTTTCCCCTGACCCTCAGTCTGAAGAAGGGTCTCGACCTGAAACATCACCTATTCCTTTTCTCCAGAGGTGCTGTCTGACCCGCTGAGTTACTCCAGCTTTTTGTGTCTGAATTCAGTGGCAGGTCACTTCAAATGGAAGGCTCAACAAATAGAGTGAGCAATCCCGGAAATTGTAGCAGCATAACTTTGCAACACACATTGTAACTTGATAGAATAAGCTGCAGGGTCACAAATTGCCCTCTATGAAGTACACCATACCATAAATTGCAAACCTCTCTTTTATTTTTAATGTTTTGATTGAAAATCTGCAGAGCACCAATTTAATCAAACTTGTGCAAAATGTAATTTCCTAACTTGGGAGAAAATGAAGAGAACATGAAAATTTAATTTCACATTTAAAGAAACGACAGCCTTCACACAAAATATTCCACAGTAAAATATTTTGATTTTGTCACCGTCTGCCATTTTGATAAAACTAGCCAACCATCGTGGCTATCACTCGAGGTCGAGGATGATGGTCTATGTTCCGATGTCAGAATGAAGATGCCTGTGCGTGTTTTTATTTAACGTGTACTTGATGTTGCACTCCAAGAAGCACACGGTCCTTCACAAATCAATCAACTAATTCCAATGACAAGGGAACCAAGACGATTGGAGCTGATAGATCTTGTTGCAGCCTTCATCCACCTTCACAGCTGTTGAGTTCAAGATAACTTCATCCGCCTGGTCCGCCGTTGAGGTCTTGTACGTTGGATCGTTCTTAGTCTGGACCCTCATCCTCGACCTTACCGCCATGCATGGCCCTACCAGAAGCTAGTGCGTCTGACGGCATCGCACTCAGAATCATGGGGGCACGCAAGCCTCTTCACCACGACAAGGTGAACGATCCGAATAGTGGTTTCTGCAAGAACTGAAAACCTTCATTTTAATTCAAAATAGCACTATTGCTTCCAGTAAAACTATTTTCAAGTAATTTATTCCAATTCAAATATACCTATTTCCATGCATTTTCACAAGATAAAAAGTGCTAAATATTTTGATAAAGAAATTAGAACCCACAAAGTGAAGAATTGTCTTTGGCTAAAACAGTGATGCATTTAAATATGTTTTGGGCTACGAAGATTGAACATGTTTAAGTTGCTATGTGCTTGAAATTATGTCAAGCAAACTGTTCTCAAAACATATTAGTTTAATCTGCGCATGAGGCAAATATTTTGGCAATGATATTGCATTACTGAATCTATTTACATATGTAATTATATAGGTCTGCCACTGCATCTACTTTGAAAAAATTACTTCATAATTAAAATCTTTCATATGATGCATATTACCTGACTGGAGATAATGTTATTGGGGCTCCAATTAAATGTTAAATTTGAGAGAAATCTGTTTCAATTTTTCTTTTCATATTTCCTCATTGTCATTTTACATGCATAGATTGTAACTCGACACTTTAATTTACAAAATAAGAAACTTGTTTTAAGTGGCATTTAATGAAGTTTCTTCATTAACATCTCAACTTCTCCTACTTCATTTTAAATAGTCTTTAAAAGTTACTTGCGCCAAGTGTTTATTTATCTGTCTTAATATCAGCTTGAGGATATTATCTGTCCTCTGTATGATAAACAGATTGTTTATCTGTCTTAATATCAGCTTGAGGAATTCTGGGGAATTTTGTGTGATAATGCTCTTGCCAAGAATCTGTGCTCATTTTATGTCTTTGAAAACATTTTTTTTAAATGCAATTTATTATTCCTAATGCTCTTGGGGTAGTCATGGTGCATCTGTGACAGGAGTAATATATTATTTCAGAAACATGTTGCACTAAACTGAACATTGAAACAAACTCCCTCTTCTCATTTTTGCGAATTTAGCTCATGGTTATCCGCACATCTTTAAGGCTTAAGGTATGTATCTTATCTCTATACTAATACTTAAATGTATCTACTGTTTTGTTTTTGCTTGGAGAGGAACTACAAGTGCATCCTTGCTTTTCTATTTGGATTAAAGTTAATAAGTATACAAAATAAATGGAAGTGCTATACAACTAGAGAAAACACCTAAACAACACGTAAATTTTCCATGCCAAATTGATGTCCTAATAGCACATAGTGTTGAATCCTCTCCCGCACTCCATCCCACACATCAATAACATCATTGAGTAGAATCAAAATTATCATAGGTTCAAAACACTATTCAGTCCTGATCCAAGTTTTCCTGTTTGTGAAGATAAGTATTGATGAATACAGCATGACGAAGCCTGATTTATATTCCTATTGAGTTGTCCATGAGTGAAAGGGAAAATATAGTGCTTCTTCACGGCACAAGAGAAAAAACATCTCTACATTGTAATCAGGGAAGAAAACGCTTTTGTGTGTGCTTCAATGGGAATTACAATTTTGAGCCTCAAAAGCAGTCGGTCAGAGAGAGATTCTATATTGCCTCCTACCTGCCCAGCAGGAAGTCTCATTTGATACAAAATAATTTTTGAAATAGGACTGGCTGATGTAATACCAATTATTTTCTAAAGCATCCATGTGCCACATCAGACCTCATACTGAGAATGGAAAACTCTTCCTGAAACTTGAAAAGTATTTGCAAGTCAGGACAGCTAGCATGGTAGGAAAAGAACAAACTGCTGGAGGAACCCAGCAGGTCAAGCAGCATCTGTGGAGGGAAATGGACAGAGGACAATTCAGATTGCGATCCTTCTTCAGACTGATGCAATAGAGGGCAGATAACTGGTAGAAAGAGGGGAGGGGAAGGGACGGGGCAAGAGACTGCAAGTGATGGGTGGGATCAAGGTGAGGGGTTGGTTGATCGGCAGATGAGTCGGGTCGGGTCGGGTGAAGGTTGTAAACAAGGTGCTGTGGAGAAGACAAGAGAGTGCAAGTGGTGGAATCTGAAAAGAATTGAAGGTGGGCAGTGAAATGTAGAACTTGAGAGAGGGATAGTGGTAAGAATGGAGCAAAGCGGGGAGCAGGGAGGTGGGGGAGCCATGGAATAGGGAGCAGAGAGAGGGGGGAGCGGTACGGTGGTGCAGCAGTAGAGTTGCTGCCTAACAGCGCCAGAGACCTGGGTTCAATCCTGGCTCTGGGTGCTGTCTGTCTGGAGTTTGTACGTGGTTCCTGTAACCGGGTGGATTTTCTCCAGGTGCTCTGTTTTTTCCAAAGTCATGCAGGTCAGTAGGTTAATTGGCTTCTGTAAATTGTCCCTGGTGTGTAGGATAGAACTAGTGTACCTATGCTCACTGGTCAACGTGGACTCGGTGGGTCGAAGGGCCTGTTTCCATGATGTGCCTCTAAACTAATGTAAAGTAAAGTAGGTGGAGCAGATGGAAGAGGAGATGGAGGAGGGGAATGGAATCAGGTGATGGGACAGGGGGGCTGTGGAAAGAAAAATGTGCAGGGGAAAGCTGGGTAGATGGGAAGGAGAGGTTGGGAGATGGGGGATTATCTGATATTGCAAAATTTAATGTGGGTTTTAGTTTGTATCTAAGTGAAATATAAGTTGCTGTTCTTTCAGTCTGCATGCGGTCTCATTCCTGCACACAGAGGATTTCATGAACGGTGTGGGTTTGGCTTCTTGCCTGCAGCAATGCAAATGTCCACTCCATTTACCTGATGCCTCCATGCAAACAGAACCATTACAAGCTGATCCACAGGAGCATTATCAAACAACTGAAGCTGATCTTGATTCACATAAGAAGATGGGGCAAGCGACTGAAGGCTTGCCTATGATGTGAAGATTCAGAGAAGTGTTCCAAAGGATGAAAGAGAAGTGGAGAGGCAGAGAGGATCTAGCAAGAGCATGCAGAGTTAAGCCCCTGTCCCACTTTGGCGATTCTTTAGGCGACTACAGGCGACTAGGCTGTCGCCACACTGTCGCCGGGGTGTCGCGTGTATGGACGTGAGTCGTCTCCAAAGAGTTGTAGTGTTTTTCTGGTCGCCTCTGGATTTTGAAAATGTTTTCAAAATGTTGGTGATTGTTATTTTGACGCCAATGAGCATAGGTTGTCGCCAGGTTGTTGCCAGGTGATGTAGGTTGTCGCCAGGTTGTTGCCAGGTGATGTAGGTTGTCGCCAGGTTGTTGCCAGGTGACGTAGGTTGTCGCCAGGTTGTTGCCAGGTGACGTAGGTTGTCGCCAGGTTGTCGCCAGGTGATGTAGGTTGTCGCCAGGTTGTCGCCAGGTGATGTAGGTTGTCGCCAGGTGATGTAGGTTGTCGCCAGGTGACGTAGGTTGTCGCCAGGTTGTCGCCAGGTGACGTAGGTTGTCGCCGGTGCTGACTTTGGCGAATTCCAAGTGTGGACTTGATCTGATCATCCATCAGTGTAATGTGTCCATAAATGATATTAGGTTTTGTATGTTTTTGCACTTGTATTCTGTTTTAAGTTTGAATTTTAAAGTTTGAAGTTTGAAGTTTATTGATATTTATTGAAGTTTATTACAATATTTTTATATGCACTGTTGTATGTTCTTATCAATCTTTAAAAAAAATGTGCTTGTTTCAATATCAGTAAAGGAAATTCTTGACATTTTGACGGAAAATTGATGTATGAAGTTATTGTATTTCAGAGTAGTTTCTCATGGCATCACTTTCAAATAGTCATGGTGCAGAATGATTGGAAACCCTACCGTACACCCCCTTTTATAGGGAAAGTGGGTGAAGCATAAATTGTCTTCAGTTGTCTTCAGTCTTCAGGGTCGTAGCTTGTCGTAGCTTGTATACCT
The DNA here is from genome assembly GCF_053455715.1 of Rhinoraja longicauda. Taxonomy (NCBI): domain Eukaryota; kingdom Metazoa; phylum Chordata; class Chondrichthyes; order Rajiformes; family Arhynchobatidae; genus Rhinoraja; species Rhinoraja longicauda. Next base: position 23,659,951 of record NC_135970.1, read on the forward strand.
TATAACTAATACCCCTCATCTCGACCAACCTTCTAGTGAACCTCTTCTGCACCATCTCCAAAGCCTCCACTTCCTTCCTCTATTGGTCAACCAGAACTGCACACAATAGTCCAAATGCTTCCTAACCACATTCCTAAAAATCTTCTAGAAGACTGTCTGATTATTTTTCTCAATGCCCCACCCAAAAGCAAGCATACCATACACCTTCTTTCCCACTCCATCTACTGGTCCTGTCACTTTTAGGGAGTTGTGGAATCGACTCCAAGATCCCTTTGCACATTAACCCTTTTAAGGGAAGATAGACACAAAAAGCTGGAGTAACTCAGCGAGTCAGACAGCATCTCTGGAGAAAAGGAATGGGTGACGTTACGGGTCGAGACCCTTCTTCAGACTGGGAGTCTGGGGAAAGGGAAACGAGAGATATAGACGGTGATATAGAGTGATATAGGACACATGAATGAAAGATATGCAAAAAAGTAATGATGGTAAAGGAAACAGGCCATTGTTAGCTGTGGGCTAGGTGAAAACGAGTTACAGACAATGAAACTCACCAGGGCGACATTGAAACTAGTACAACGACCTTTTAATACTTTCAAGGCTCTTCTATTAACAATATACTTTTCACTCACATTCAACATCCCAAACTCCAACACTTCACACTCACTCGGATTATCTTCCATCTGTCAGTTCTCATCCATTTGCATAGCTAGTCTCTTCCTTCTGCATATTTTGACATTCTTCCTCAATGTTCTGCACTCCACCAATTTTGGTGTCATCTGCAAATTTACCAACCAATCCATCTATAATTTCATTATGTTATTGGGCACGTATTCATGATCTGAAGTACCTCGATAGGACTTGGCAACCTTTTAACAGTGTCCAGGAGGAAATACCACAAGGCCTGGCAGCTCCAGCCATTGTCCAATGTAGAGAAAAATAGATGCATCTGTGGTCCATTGTTAGGCAGCAAAAGGAACAAGCGCAAAAATCATAAGCAAAGATTCTAATGGATAGTCAACACCAAAATCCATTACTTAACGCAGTTAACTGCTTACTATAATTCTCACGACTAACACATCAGTAAATGTTTTGGAGAGCACAAATATTGATGCATAGTACATTTTGTGTAGTAATATAAATATAGTATAAGTGAGCCTGTTATCAGTGGTGGTAACACGACTGGAGGAGATTCTGAGAAACAGGATTGACTAGTATTTGGAAAGGCAAGGACTGATAAAGAAATAGTCTGCATGGCTTTTGGCATGGAAAATAGCTTTTCGATGAGAATTGACGACGGCAGATAGATGTTGTCTATGTAGACTTTAGCAAGGCCTTTGACATGATCCCACATGGGAGGCTAGTGTGGAAGGTTAGATCATGTGGGATTTAGTGTGAGCTACCCAATTAACTACAACATTGGATTGGTGGAAAGAGTCAGAGGGTAGTAGTGTAGGGTTTTTCTCAGATTGGGGGCATGTGACCTGTGAAGTGCCAGAGGGTTGATGTTGGGTCTACGGGTGTTTGCCTTCGATATTAACGATTTGGAGACCAATGCTGTTAACATAGTTAATAGATTTGCAGATGGCATCAGAATTGGTGGTGAGTGGATGAAGGTTATCTAGGATTGCAAAAGAATCTAGATGAATTGGGAAATTGGGCCAAGGAATGGCAAATGGAATTTAACTCAGACGACTATGAGGTGAGGTATTTTTCGAAGGTATCACAAAATGCTGGAGTAACTCAGCGGGTCAGGCAGCATCTCTGGAGGGAAGGAATGGGTGACGTTTCAGGTCGAGATCCTTCTTCAGACTTCACATCAATCTGAAGAAGGTTCTCGACCCGAAACGTCACCCATTCCTTCTCTTCAGAGAATCTGCCTGACCCGCTGAGTTATTCCATCAATTTGTGATACCTTCGATTTGTAGCAGCATCTGCAGTTATTTTCCTACACAGGTGAGGTATTTTGGTAAGTTAAACCAGGAAAGGATTTACAGTGCGGTGAAGAGGGCATTTCATATTCTTGCCTTCATTCATATTTTGGACATTGAATACAATAGTTGGCTCATTGTGTTTCAACTGTATAAGACATTGGTAAAAACACGCTTAGAATGTTGTGTATAGTTCTGGCCGTCTAGCTAGGCAGGATGCTATTAAGCTGGAAAGGGTGCAGAAAAGATCTACAAGGATGTTACCAAGACTGGAATATGAAGAGGCTGCATAGACTGGGACTGGCTGAGGGACGACCTTGTGGACATATATTAAATCATGAGTAGCATAGATAAGGCTGATGGTCACAATCTTCTTCCCAAAGAGGGGAGTCCAGAAATAGAGGGCTTTCATTGAAGGTGAGCATGGAATCTCTTTAAAAGCTGCTCTCTTTAGATTTTCTACAGATTCCAGCATCTGCAATCTCTTGTGCCTCCTTGAATAAGATTACAGGCGTTCACCAGGACATCCATAAAAATACTTCTATTATACGATTCTGTTCTATTAGATTTAAATTGAATTGGAATTGAAATTGGAATTTCGAGGTTGTGATATCTACATTCAATATTTGATGGATTATACTTACAGTTCAAAAATTATAGTTATAGAACATAAAGTAAAAAATGTATAGTGTGGGATTCTGACCTATGATATAATATGTATGCTGCAGGAAGAGTTTGCAATACAAAGGCAAGTTAAACCAAACCTATGCCAGATAATGAAAGTATGACCCATGTACTAACTAGGTGTTGCATTGTAATAAGAATGTCCAATTGAAGGTGGAAACTGGAACATAGTTTCAGTGCATTTCCATGGCATTTTTAAAAATTTTAAACTACTATAAATTCCAACTGTGGCAACAAGTCCATCGGGGATAATGTGGACACAATTGATTAAAACGCCAGTCCAAAGATGGAGATTTGATACAGAAGTGAGGAATTGGGATGTATCTATAAAAAAGGGCATTTAAAGATGATACCTGCATCTTTTGTTGTGAAATCCCACTTTCCCCAACACTCCTGGAGGCATGCTTTATCATTCAAATGGCCCAAGGCATCATTTTCATTTGAACAGCTTCAGCATAGTCGAATTTGCACAAAGTGTGAATTATTTAAAAGACAAGAAAAGGAATTTGCTTCTCCAGACTTTAGAATAATGAGAGATGTTCCCATTGAAACGTACAGAATTCTTGCCAGCTTGGTTGCAGGGAAGGTGCTTCCCCTGGCAGGTGGAATCGAGACACAGAGTCACAGTCTCAAAATAAAGTGTGGCCCTTGAAGTCCAAACAGAGGAGAATTTCTTCATTCAGAAGGAGGGAGACCTCTACCCCAGGTGGATCACTCATTAAGCTTATTCAATACTGATTACTAGATTTCTAAATATTAAAGGAATTGAGAGATATTGGGATAATGTTGTAAATTGGTACTGGGGTTTAAGATCAGCCATGGTCTTAATGAATAATGCACCAACTCAACAAACTGATTGAATGATACTGCTCCTATTTCTTGCATTCTTAAACATGGAATAAAAATAACACATGGATTTTAATATCAATGGTTTATGCCTCTTGGAGAGGTATAAAATATATACAATAGAATTTTATTCTAAACTAATTATCAGAAGTCTGGGGGCTAATTTATTTGTTTGGACATTCAAAGCATTGTCTTGTCCTGAAAAAGGCACAAAGTGTTGGAGTAACTCAACAGGCCAGGCAGCATCTCTGGAGAACATAAATAGGTGACGTTTCCTTCCAGAAAAAGGTCCCGGCATGAAACGTCATCTATTTGTGTTCAGGTGTGTAAGATGGAACTGCTGATGCTGGTTTGAACCGAAGATCCAATGATACACTGATAAACCAAAGATACAATGATACACTGATAAGCCAAAGATACAATGATACACTGATAAACCAAAGATACAAAAAGCAAATTAATGAAACAATAGCAGGTTTCCTTTATCATCGTTACTTTTTTGCATATCTTTAAATTTTGTTTGTTCGACATCTCTCTAAATCACAATCTATATCTCTCGTTTCCCTTTCCCTTGACTCTCAGTCTGAAGAAGTGTCTCGACCTGAAACGTCACCTGTTCCTTTTCTCCAGAGATGTTGCCTGACCCGCCGAGTTACTCCAGCTTTTTGTGTCTATCTATTCATGTTCTCCAGAGAAGCTGCCTGGCGTATATGTCTTTTTTTGTAAACCATCAAATGCCGTTCGTTGTCCTAATTGGTCCACTTCGCTTATGATACGAAGGAGCTGAATTGGCCGAGGCATTGAGTGCTTTAACTTTAGATCCTTTTCAGTAAGCTGCTTTGGGATGGCCATCAGTGCCTAGAAATCACCGTTTACTGTCAGTCCATTGATTTCAATAGCAATACAGGACCATCCTTAAACAGCATTTAACAGGATTCAGATCAATTGTGGTTACTGGAAAATTGAGGCAGGCCTGTGATCTGAACAGAAGTGGAATGTAATCACAAGTGGACATGACGTCAATGAGAAAAAGGAAGGAACTAAGGGTCAGGTCTCCTGGCAGTCCATCTGTCTAGGGGAAAGTGGGGTGGAGGGGAGGGAAGATTTGCACGTTATGCTTGTAATGTAGTGTTTTTTAGTTTAGTTTAGAGACACAGAGCAGAAACAGGCCCTTTGGCCCACACCGCCCAATGATCGCCGCATATTAACTTTATCCCACACACACTAGGAACTATTTACATTTATACCATGCCAATTAACCTACAAACCTGTGCCTCTTTGGCATTTGGGAGGAAGCCGAAGATCTAGGAGGAAACCCACGTGGTCACAGGTAGAACGTACAAACTCCACACAGACAGCACCCGTGGTCGGGATCGAACCTGGGTCTCCGACGCAGCAAGCACTGTAAGGCAGCAACTCTACCGCTGCACCACCCTGCGGCCCGTTTGTTGTGACTCAGTGCCAAATTGCTATTTATAGGTCAATTTATCTTGGAATTCTACTCCTAGGCATTATAACACGAAGTAAGGACCAGGTTGGATCGCAAATGCCCATGCATAAGGCCTCCCGCTCTGCTGCTGGATTCAATACCAAATCTGCGATGGAGACAAATATACAGAGCTAAGGAACAGCTTGGCTTCACAACAAGTGCCTCTGCTTTATCAGGATTGCTGACTAATGCAATCTGAGGCCTTTCATTTCAATATGGTTGCCAATCTGAGTAATTTGTAGTTTGTGTAATTAATTTCTTATAATTTAAATCATCTTTAAGGATATTTATTCTTTAAAATAATTTAAATCTGTGCTGTTTTTATATGTTTATTATGATCAGACATTTAAAAATTGTTCCAAAAGAGCTGAAAGCATTCAAAAAGCAGGACCCGTAAGTGCATTCTTGGATCTTTGACACAGTGAACTCGAATCCACCACCTGAAACTGAGTTGCCGCTCACGGCCAATTCTGCTCTGTTGGGTTTGTGATATCATGAGAGGTAGTCATAGAGGGGAAATACATTTCCTCCCGGTGGATGCAACAAGGACTACAAACCATCATGGCTGCCAACAAAAGACTACTGCTGACACTGATTGCTGCCCAGCTGAACCAGATGAGCTGATTACCTCAGTGAGGGAAGGGAGGCAGGGAGAGAGAGAGAGAGAGAGAGAGAGAGAGAGAGAGAGAGAGAGAGAGAGAGAGAGAGAGAGAGAGAGAGAGAGAGAGAGAGAGAGAGAGAGAGAGAGAGAGAGAGAGAGAGAGAGAGAGAGAGAGAGAGAGAGAGAGAGAGAGAGAGAGAGAGAGAGAGAGAGAGAGAGAGAGAGAGAGAGGGAGAGAGGGAGAGAGGGAGAGAGAGAGAGAGGGAGAGAGGAGGGAGGGAGGGAGGGAGGGAGGGAGGGAGGGAGGGAGGGAGGGAGGGAGGGAGAGAGGGAGAGAGGGAGAGAGGGAGAGAGGGAGAGAGGGAGAGAGGGAGAGAGGGAGGGAGAGGGAGAGAGAGAGAGAGAGAGAGAGAGAGAGAGAGAGAGAGAGAGAGAGAGAGAGAGAGAGAGAGAGAGAGAGAGAGAGAGAGAGAGAGAGAGAGAGAGAGAGAGAGAGAGAGAGAGAGAGAGAGAGAGAGAGAGAGAGAGAGAGAGAGAGAGAGAGAGAGAGAGAGATTTTCTCTCTGCTCCGGCGACTGAGAAGTTTTGAAGCAACCTTTCAAGGTTCTTGTCGAAGGAGGAGGAACAGTTGCAGTGAGATTTCATAGTTTGACCAAACGTCGGACTGTGGAAACTTTCCTTTGTTTAAGGATTTCTCCATTTCGTGTGGAATTCCTGAGTTCCTCTGCACCGCGGTGGGAGCAGCCGTGGCTGGCGGATTGCCAAGAGTGCCTGGAGATCGTGGGTAGGAATGATTTCGGTGTCTTTGATAATTATAGCACCGACTCTCTGCCCCAATACCGTTTTGCACAGTGCTGTTGCCTGGGCTTAATGTGAAGAGGGTATCTTTTGCTTCTGTCAGGGCTTTGAAGAGCCTTCCAAAAGCTGCTCTGGACTGTGGAGGTGAGCTTGGGGACTTTCCTATCTTCGGCTGGAGGAAACTGCATCTGCTGCTTATTCAGACTGTGACTGTCTCTGAGGATCGCTTTTGAGCTGAGGTGCTGCTGTCCCTGGAGCTGGGGTGTGCCACTGTCAAGATGGTGGGGGCTCGGCCTAAGGTTCAGAGTTACGCAGTGGCGGCTTCGAGGCCACTCGTGGATGAGCCTCATGTTGACTTGGACTGGGATATTTATGGGATCTCGGTTCAAACCGGGTTCGTGTGGAGCAGGGCTGCAATTGCAAAGGGCTTGCATGATCTGTTCAAGAGGGATGTCATTGCCTCTTCCGAGAGTGCAGGAGGGAAGGTTCAGTTGATACTGAAGTCCCGGAAGGATGTGGCCCAAGTGTTGGAGAAGGGGCTCACGGTGGAGGGGGTCTATCTACAGGTGGAACCGTGGGTGTCCAATGTAAAATCGGTTCTCCTACGGAATTGTCCCACGTTTCGCCGGGATGCAAAACTCCTTCCACACTTGGAGAAGATTGGGGAGGTGCGGTCTAAGCTTATTAGGCTCATGCACCCCGGGAATGACCCGTATTAGAAAGGGGTGCTGAGCTTCAAGAGGCGTGTGTTTATGAAGGTGGAAGTGGGGTTAGGTGCCGAGGGGAGCTTCGCTGTGGAGCATAAGGGTCTCTCCAATCGCGTGTATTGGAGCTGGGGAGAGGCACAGTGTCATGCGTGCAAGGAGTTTGGACATCTCCGTAGAGAGTGTTCCAGGAGCTGGGCCAATGCGAGAAATTCTAACGCAGGGGCCCAGGAATGCAGTGCTGGCCCAACCGGGGCGGCCCTCCATGCCTCGGTGGCCCGGGGTGGAACTGCTGACTCGGCTGGGGCTGCTGGCTCCGTCTCGGTGACCCGGGACGGCACTGCCAACCCATCAGAGGCTGCAAGTACTACCTTGGTGACCCGGAGCAGTGAGGACCCCCGCCCCCTATGCCCTGAACCTGTGGAGGTGGTAGATGGCAAGGCGCAGGGGAAGGGTGAAGGGGGGGAGGGAGGTTGGGTGACGCAGAAGGGGAAGACTAAGAATAAGGATAAGAAGAAGGATAAGCCCCTCCAAGGGAATCAATCAATAGCAGATGGGCTCCTGCCCAGTGGGCCCAGTGAAGTCCAGGGCGCACCTGGTGTGGCTCAGCAAGGAGCTAAGGTGAACCGGAAGGGGGCAGGTGGGAGCAAACATGGGAGTAGAAAGGGGGCAGCGGGTGGTGCGGAGGCGGAGGACCCTTCCTCTATGGAGGTCACCGCACCTTCCCCGGTCACCGGGACAAAAAGAAGGCTGTCGGAAAGCGAGGAAGAGCATGAGCGTGGGCCCAAAGTAAGGGGGACGGATATTTCGAGACCTTCCACCCCTGACGAGGGCGGTGACCAGGGACTGGAGACTTGTGGGCCGGAGGATGAGCCTCTGGTTCAGGGACCTTCTGCAGGTGTTACCAGATCAGTTACTGGGACCGCCTCCCCTGAAACCGTGTCCTCTGGGTTGGTGGCGGCCCCCTCGTCTCTGGGGCCTTCCGAGGGAGTCATCTCATCGGGTAGCGGGGTTGGTGCCCCTGGGAGTGTGTCCCCTGGGTCGGAGGAGGTCCCCTCATTTCAGGGGCCTTCTGAGGGTGATGGCACGCCGGTTGATGGGTTTGACTCCCCTGGAAATGTGCCCCCTGGGATGGGGGATGAGCAGAGTCAGCCTGAGGGGGGAGGATCGGGAGATCAAACGTTCCACTCTGTGCTCTGTATTAGAACCAGTGGAGGTGATGAGGGGTGTGATGCCTCATCGGTTGAGGTAGTAGGGGAGACTCCAAGAACACCTTGGACCCCGGGGGTGCCTGCTGTTTTTTCTTCCCCAGACCCAGATGTGGGGTGTGATGGGAGAGTGCAGGAGCCTAGCCTTTTACCGGACAGCTTGTTGCTGTCAGAGGCATCGGGACCCTCCCTCGGCATTGATCCTGGGGGTGGTGTCATGCCGGAGGAGGGGGAGAGCGATGGGCTCGGCCTGTGCAGTGGGGTGAGTGAGCTTTCAGCAAGCTGTGGTCCCACGGACTCTGACACTGGCCTTGAGCGATGTGCAGAGGAGGTTGCTGCTCCAGGTGTGAGTGGGTTGGCGGAGCGCCCAGACTTCAGGGCTGTGTTTAACGCAACCCTTATCCGTGAGATTCAGGACTTTCTCAAAACATCTAAAAGTCACAAGACTAAAGTTGAAACAGCGAAGAGGCGGTGGGGAGAGCTGCCAGGATTTATTGAGGATCTTGAAAGCATCCTTGCTGCCAAGGATAGTGATATTCCTGCGTCTGTGAGGCTTCAGCTTGGGGATTTCTCAAGGTTCCTCAAGGAGGAAGGTTCTGTGACGAAGAGCAATGTGAGGAAATAATTCCAATGTGTTTGCAAATTCACAGTAGTTACATTAAATTTAAATGGCAGTAGAGCGAGCTTTCGCAGATTTCAGCATTTATCAGTCCTGAGAGAGGGGAAATACGCGGTGTGTTTTCTGCAAGAGACGCACACTGTTGTCGGTGACGAACCCACCTGGTGACTGGAGTGGGAAGTGGGGGTTTACATGAGCCACCTCAGCACAAACTCGAGCGGGGTGGCTTTTCTGTTGGCCCCGACTTTTCAGCCAGAGATCCTGAAGGTGCAGGAAGTGGTGCCAGGTCGTTTGCTCTATCTGGCCGTGAGTCTGGATGGCATGCCGTTGCATTTTATTAACGTGTATGCCCCCAGCAGTGGCACGATGCAGGCCTGCCTACTTCAGGAGGTGACTGCTCTGTTGAGCACTATTGAAAGAGGAGAGTGTGTCTTTCTGAGGGGAGATTTCAACTGCACACTTGAGGTGCGAGATCGTTCTGGTACTCAGTGTGCCCCTGCCGTAGCAAAGAAACTGAAAGGCTTGCTTGATTCCTTTGAGCTAGTGGATGCATGGCGGAACCTCCACCCTGACTCAAACGCATTCTCGCGGAGGTCTGAGGGGGGCGGTTCCCGCATTGATCGTATGTATATCTCCGGTGCGTTTGTCTCCCGTGTCTCAGCGGCCTCAATGCGGCTGGTGCCATGCTCGGACCACTGTCTGGTGCGCGTGGACTTCAATCCGGGGCGCACGTGGGCTGGGTCTGCTTACTGGCATTTCAATAACAAGCTGCTGGAGGATCGGTGTTTCCGGGAGTCATTCAGACGGAGTTGGGTGAAGTGGAGAGAGAGGCAGGGGAGCTTTTCTTCACTTAGGCAGTGGTGGGATGTGGGGAAAGCTCACATCCGCCTCTTTTGTATGGAATATACGTGGGGGTCGACCGGAAGGCGGGACTCAGCGGTTGAGAGGCTCGAGAGGGAGCTATCGGGGGCGGAGTCTCGCCTGGGTCGGATTGGTGAGGACTCCTGTGAATGGGGAGAGTTTCAGGGGAAGAAGGAAGCCTTGAGGAACCTGCTGCTTGAGCGGTCCCGAGGAGCTTACGTGAGGTCGCGGGTCCAAATGCTGCACGATTTGGACCGAGCGTCACCTTTCTTTTTCTCTCTGGAGAAGGGGCGGGGAGCCCGCAAACAGCTCGTAGAGCTGCTCGCGGATGATGGCTCCTCTGTCACAGATCCAGAGAGGATCAGTGCTTTAGTCCGGTCCTTTTATGGGACCCTGTTCTCCGCAGATGGTTGCAGCGGGGAGGCTCAGCGGGTCCTGTGGGAGGGTCTACCGACTGTAGATAGGGAAGTGTCCGATCTTCTGGATGACTCCTTATCACTGGAGAAAGTCCTCTGGCAGTCACGCATCCTCCGCAGGTCACCAGGGTCAGTGAACGTAAGGAGCACATCATCGGCATAGGCTGAAAGAACCACTTCCACCCCCGGACCTGGTAGAGCTCAGGAGGGGCAAGTCCCCTGGGCTGGATGGGTTGACGGTAGAATTTGTTAGAGCCTTCTGGGATGTCCTGGGGGATGATTACATGAAGGTTCTGGGGGAGAGCCTGGCGACCGTGGAGATGCCCCTCTCGTGGCGCAGAGCAGTCGTTGTCCTGCTGCCCAAGAAGGGTGAACTCCGCCTGTTGAAGAACTGGCGCCCGCTCTCTCTCCTCTGTACAGAGTACAAAATCTTTGCACGGGCGATGGCAAATTGCCTAGGCTCTGTGCTGTCTCAACTGATTCACCCTGACCAGTCCTATACAGTCCCTGGTCGGTCCATTCAGGATAACATCCACCTGGTTAGGGACCTGATTCATCTATCTCAGGGCACTGGTCAGTCAGTAGCCTTTCTGTCTCTTGATCAGGAGAAGGCTTTTGACAGGGTAGACCACGACTTCCTACTCGGGACGCTGCAAGCGTTCGGATTTGGACCGCATTTTGTAGCCAGGGTCCGGCTCTTGTACGCTGCAGCGGAGTGTCTTGTGAAGGTTAATGGGGTGTTGTTGGCTCCCATTCATTTTGGGAGGGGGGTTCGTCAGGGGTGCCCCATGTCCGGTCAGTTGTACTCGGTCTGTGTAGAGCCATTCCTGTGTCTTCTTCGGAGGAGGCTGACAGGCCTGGCTCTACCAAGTCCGGGGGTGGAAGTGGTTCTTTCAGCCTATGCCGATGATGTGCTCCTTACGTTCACTGACCCTGGTGACCTGCGGAGGATGCGTGACTGCCAGAGGACTTTCTCGGCTGCATCATCCGCCAGGATTAATTGGAGTAAA